>NC_079531.1:340000-617590 GCF_003711565.1 Takifugu flavidus | reverse complement strand
CTACACTAATAATAAAACTACCCTAAACTGGTTAACCCTAACCCTCACTTAAAGACATTACACCCCAGGCACGCTGATAACCCTAACCCTGGTTGACCCTAACACTAACCCTAACCCTGGTTAACCCTAACCCTCACTTAAAGACATTACACCCCAGTCACGCTGATAACACTAACCCTGGTTAACCCTAACCCTGGTTAACCCTAACCCTAACTTAAAGACATTACACCCCAGTCACGCTGATAAGCCGCTTGAGTTTTTATGGCAAAAACGTGCCGAATATTGGCAACAATCATCCCGCTTTGGTCTATATTTCTTTCTTTTTTTGTTTTCTTTAATATTAATAAGGATACAATGTTATGCAGAGGTGTACTTATAACAATTTCATAGACAAATGAGTGTGATTACACTGTCCAATGTTCCAGGTTTTTCCCTGAGGAATTTATATGAATAAATGAATAATGTGATTGCTCATGTGACTTTAATTTTAGCAAGCAGTGAAGATGTAAAAAATGATTATAGACAGTTTTGAAATAAATGTTTACCTGCTGTTCTTTTCTGCTTGGTGATCTGCTAACCAACTGGGTTACTCTGTAGTAGCAAGACTGCACGATATTGAGTGGATAATACGTAAAGAAAATATGGCAACAAAGTGACATTCGGTATTATTGAATGGATTTGAAGTCCTGTGATTGCAACTCTAAGTTGAATTTAAACAATTTATTTAGTTATAGATGTATAACAATAACGGTGTGAATGTGTTGAGTTTAGGAACAATTGGCTGAAATATAAGTAGATATAATTTATTTTATTGTGTGGATCTCAATTATTTCTGTCCAGATATTTAATACTTTTCTTTCAATTTTGCTGAGATAACTGATGAATATAAATCAGTTTCAGCTAAATAATCAGTTAATCATCTTTCCCCAGATATTTAGTAAATCTTAATTACTTTTATTCAGATAACTAGTAAACATAAATCAATTTTCCTTGTGAAAGTGATTTGTGTTTGCTTAATATTTCCTGGGTATATAACTCATCATTTTGGCTACTATTAATAAATCCAACACATTTTAACTATTGCATTCATTAACCTGCACTTGTTTTAGTTTAAATGTAGATAATTTACTCAATACTTTTTACTAAAAGTTGCAGTTATTAAAATCTACTCAATTATATTATGTGTCACTTTGTTGCCATAACTTTTTTAAGTAATCATTGGTCACAATTTTTAGAGTGTATTTAATGTTTTGTAATTACCCCTTTCAGATTTATCAACTTTCACCATGTCCACCAAACCTACCCAAGATTTCGAAGAGGCTTACAAGCGTTTGGTCAAAGGCTTGACTCAGCTGGACTTCAAAGATTACTATGTTCCTAGTGAGCTGGCTCTGGTTGGTGATGCCTTCCCTTTGGCAATCAACAGCCAAGGCCAAGTCCTAATGGCTGCCTCCACCTATGGCCTTGGAAGGATAGTGGTCCTGGGTCATGAGGCCTGCTTGTCCGAATTTCCCAGTCTGGTAGAGAATGCGGTGAATTGGCTTAGAGGAGATGGATCTGCCAACCTGTCTGTTGCAGTCCACCAAAATATTAAAGCGGCTGCTGACGAGCTCTGCCAATACAAGTTTACTGTGAAAGTTGTCGGGGGGTTTAGGAGTGATCTGGGGGTTGGTGTTTATGTGACAGATGCCTACAGCGTAGCAGCAGATCAGAAATCCCTGGTGACATTCATGAAGTCCGGAGGAGGAATCTTGATTGGGGGGCAGGCCTGGCATTGGTCTTCTAAAAACCCTGGGGTGGAGCCGTTGCTTAATTTTGATGGGAACAAGGTGTCTGGAGTAGCAGGGATCTACTTTACTGAGAAATTCAGTGAAATGGAAACTCTGTCCATCTCCCCAGAGGTCCCATACTCCTGGATGTCTCTGAAGTGAGTGTATCACACATCTGAAGCCTTTAATCAGAAAATCTCTCATTTTGCTGAAAAGTATCGCCTGCAGTTTTCCTTTTATCAGTGTCAATTCTTTTTTAAGATTTCTGTTGATCTAAACTGGTGGATATGCTCTCAACGTCTGTTGAATTTGATCTCGTACAGACCGGCCAGGGACTTCAACGATGACCTGAATTTCTTGCTCAAAGGGGTTAAAGAGCTTGATGTTGGTTCACCATCAACATTTTCTGAGATTCTTCCTCACGGCTCACTGGCCTTTCCCATTGGAACCACCGAGGACGGACGGCCATTTCTGGCAGGAGCCTACTATGGCCTGGGAAGAGTCCTCGTTATTTCTCACGAAGGATGTCTTAGCAATCAGGTACAGTTAATATTCAAAATTACATGAAATAGTTATTAAGTTCTAGATATTCACTTCAACACAATCATATTTTATTGGGAAATACCGTAAACATCAGTAGTCTTTTATATATTTGATGTGATTCTATTAATGTGATTTACAAACTGCTGCCTTCCTGCTTTTAATCAAAGAACCTGTCCACTTTCTGGAGCAACGCCATCCGCTGGCTGGATCAAGGCCGGAATGGAGTCGTAGGCGTTGTGGAAAAACGCGCAGTCCCGGTTCTCAGCAAGTCAGGGTTTACGTGCGAGTACACAGACTTCCGAAAAGACCTGAGTGTTTATATGGGAATGGCATACAGTGATGCTCATGCAAAGGAGATCCAAGACTTTGTTGCTGAGGGAGGAGGCCTAGTGATTGGTGGACATGCCTGGTACTGGTCGCACGGCAGAGGAAATGTAATGACAGAATTTCCAGGTATGACAATGCAAGTTCATTTTGGGAATCAAATTCACCACAATCCATAGGCTCAAACTTCTTTTGGGGAAACGTCTTTCCAGGAAACAAGATCCTGAACAAAATGGGCCTGAGTCTGCTTGGCGATACAATTGATGGGGGCATTTACAAGGTCCCTGAATCCAGCCAAGCCATTGTGGACAACTACCATTTCCGCCACATGTTATCCCAGTTTGCTGGTCACGTCTTGGAGGAAAAGGCACTCAGCCAGCACCAGACAGAGTCTTTTCAAAAGCTGAGCAGCCACTGCGCCAACTTCTTGCAAATGAGAGCTTATGGCTGCTCGTCCTATATGCAGGTTTTGCTCGCACTCTATGACATCATTGTGAAGGCAGGCGTGCCGCAGGTAGGTCGCCGAGCTAAAGCAGCCCAACGACAGGCTGCCGTTCAGAACGGTGACTGTAGTCATTGTGGTTGTAGGTGTCTGAAAGCAACCCGGTGAAGAGTCCCAAAGACCGCCTCCTTCTGTTCATGGGCTCAGAAATGTACAAGGCCTTCCCTGATCCTGATGTTCTCCTGCCCCACCTCATCAAGGACATCCCAACCTTACCAGTGGTCAACAGCCAGAGAATCAAGATTAATGTGGACACAGCAGGTGAGACGATGGCGTTCCAGCACAACCGCTGCCCAGTACATTTGCTTTTCCATTGTAAATTGGAACCTGTGGTGCTGTTGTTATTTGTCTTAGGAGGCTTTGAGTGGATCAGCACCGGTCTCTACCTCTCACCTGGTATGAAGACAAATCTGACCCTACCAGCAGCAATTGTCAACAAGGGATGGAAGGTACCAGACTGTTAAACTAGTCCAGCTGTGGCTGCGAGAAGACCACTAACCTTCATGTCTCCTTAGATCCAGATCGGCTGTCAAACAGACTATCTCAGTCACCAGCAGCTGATTAGAGCCCAGTCTGTCCATTTAAGAGTTCCCATCACTTCAGAAAAGATGCAGGTGCAGAACCTGTGGGGCGGTCTCATCTACCTGTTGGCCCCATCCCAAACCAGAGTGACAGGGGTCGAGATGGTTGTCCAGGAGGCTGTGCTCGCACCATATTATAAATCTGGTGAGTCTGGGATTGCACTGAAGCTGTGAGATATTTCTGAGGTTCTACACAGGACGAACCCCCGTTTTTATGGTTATAATTCCCTTTTTAGGTGTGACCACAGCTGACGACTGGTCGCAGCGGCGTGCGGCTCCATCCCCCTGGGCAGAGTTGGAGTTTGACAACATCATCCTGACCGTGCCATCAAAAGCTGTCCGTGACCTCGAGCAGGTTGATGAGCTGGCACAAGTCTGGAATAACATAATGAAGACCGTCGCTGAGCTCGCCGCAACACCGCTCAAATTTCCTCGCAAGGAACGCATCGTGATTGATGTGCAGATTTCTCATGGTAAGCGTGTCAGGGTTCGATCGAACAGGAGCCAGTTAACGTAGATCATTTCCCACCACCCACACGGAAGCACAAAGTTCTTCATCCAAGGTCTGTTGGACAAACAGGGTGGATGCATGCCGGCTATCCCATCATGGGACAGACTTCCACCGCCTACCTCATCACCAACACCACGAAGATTGCTAGGGGGATGTGGGATCCCATTCATGAACTGGGACACAACCAACAGAGGAGCTGCTGGGAATTCCCACCACACACCACTGAGTGTACTTGCAACCTGTGGTCAGTGTACGTGCACGAGGAACTGCTGGGAATTAAGAGAACAGAGGTATCAGGCTGTTCTTGAGGTCTACTGGAATTTTCTGTTGTTCCGAGTGTTGCTGTCTCATGCTGTGTGGTGCAGGCTCATTCAAACCTGACTTCAGAGAGGAGAAAAGCTCGGATGAAGAAATACGTTGCAGACGGCAGGAAGCTGAGCGACTGGAGTGTCTGGACAGCTCTGGAGACTTACCTGCAGGTGAGACACCTGCCTGATCTCCCTCCCCCTGATCATAAAGCATGAAGGTGAACAATGTGGCTTTTCTTCTCCTTCTCTCTTGTAGCTGCAGGAAAAGTTTGGCTGGGAAGCCTTCAAGAAGGTTTTTGCTGGCTACTATGAGATGAGCAACTTTCCTCACGACAACAAGGGAAAGATGAACCTGTATGCTGAAACCTTCTCCCGTGTTGTGGGAATGAATCTGTCTGGATTCTTCAAGTCCTGGGCTTGGCCCATCGAGGAGATCACTGAGGAGGATCTCTCTCATTTGCCCCCCTGGACCGACCACCCCATGGCCCAGTACAACTGAGGATCAGCCTCCTGGTGATCAATCAGCCTCCTGGTGATCAATCAGCCTCCTGATGATCAATCAGCCTCCTGATGATCAATCAGCCTCCTGATGATCAACAGTGCAGAGCTTTGATCTTGTAACTTCTTTTAACCATTTAGCTTTTATGGGTTTGGGGTTGATCCTTGGGTTTTTCTGATATTCCGCCTCTTTGTTTGCTTCCTCCCCCAGTTGAGCAGCGGGTGTAAAAGGTCTCTGTTGCCTTAACTTAGTCACGGGAGACTTTTAATCTAATCCAGTTTTATGAACTCATTTTGTTGGTTTTATTCCCTGGTTATGACAGATGAAGTCGGTTGGATCAGAGCCAAGTACGAAACCCCCAAAAAAAGCCCGAGGTTCTTCAACTTTTCACCCTCAATTATGAGGACGAGAGGGGGGGTTTCAAAAGTGCAAAAGTTTTGATGATTTAATTGACATATAATCTAATTGAGATTTGTCAGCTCATCGTCTAACCCAGGCATGGGCAAACTACGGCCCGGGGGCCACACGCGGCCCGTTAAACGTTTTAATCCGGCCCGCCAAAATTGAAAAATTAAATGAATAAACCTTGTTAATGTTAAATTTTCACTGCAATTCTGGTGTTTTCCCACTAGAAAAAAGACAGTCAGGAGGAGAGTGATGGTGATATCCTGAAGGATAACAGAACTTTCAGTGCTTTAAAATAGAAATGGTTATTAATATTTTTTTTAAAAGGCACATTTTATTCATTTGATTTTAAGTGTTTTAAGACTCATTCCAAAGTCAGATATTTTGTCTCTTCATTTTCATTTGAAATTAAAGCACATGTTTTCTCCATATCCCAAGATGTGTATTTTTTCTCCAATGAGGTGAGGTTACCAAAGCACTCCATCCATCCATCTGCTCCTGGTCCGGCCCCTTTGTCAAATGTTAGAACCCATTGTGGCCCATGAATCAAAATGTTTGCCCACCCCTGGTCTAACCTCATAAAAATTCTATCATAAAGTTGGGTTTTGCTTTCCCTGGTGGTGAGGACCTAGAAATAATGCAATAATAGGTGCTTATTAGGGTGATAATTATATTAGACAACACTTGTGCGGCTTCAGGGTGAAATATAATCTTTGGTGGATGTCTTAAATGTCTTAATCCCCATGTAGTCTGCTGCCTTACCTGATATCATTACAATCCTATTTGTCTTTTCTGTTAATCAAGACAAGGCTAATAAAGAATTAATTAACTCCTTATCACTTTTTGAGTCATTTGTGCTTGATTGAGGGGAGTAATCTGAGCCTGCGTGGAGTCTGTTGCTCCCTTATTAGAATGATTTTATTAGAACCAGCGATGTAATTCTGCTTCATTTCAGGTGTGTTGTTGTTGCTGTTGTTGCTGCTGTTGTTGTTGTTGTTAAGGGGTTAACCTGGTGGTCATCACTGGTACTCGCCCAGTAGAACCACAGCGCCCTCTGGTGTCAGAGAAATGTACCAAACTGGTCCGAAAAAACATCGGAACGAAAGTGAAACTGAGGCTGAAGAACGTCGTTAAAGTCTTTAGGTCAGGTTAGACGGTCCTTTGTGTTCCTGAGACACATTAGACTCCTTATCAGGGTGGGAATATCAGTGGGTTTGGATCAGGATCAACTCCGACACAGAATCCGGAGAAACCGGTTTGTCGAGACAACCTTCAAAATACCTCCGTGAATAAAAGAATAGACGAGCTCATGTCAGCTTAACATTTAATTAAATCCAGCAGTGTTCCTTTGCTGGATCAACAGGATTCTGGGTGTGACCCGTGATCTGTCAGGTGTGGACCAACAGGTATAGAGACACGTGATCTCCTGTCATTGGGTTTGTAAAGAGCAGAGTTCCTCCTCCTTTAGTTCCCATTTTGTCTCTTCCCTCCTGCCTCATGCTCACATTCTTGGACCTCCGTGCGACGTAAATATCACAGCAGGAAGTCAAGGTATTTAAATAAACGGGTGGAATTTTATTAATTTGCTAGACGTCAGCACCTCTTGGGTACGTAGACTTCAGTGCTTTGTAATCTGATAAATTCTTGTTTTATAACGTGGATGTGCAGAGAAAAATGTCTCATAAATTCAGATATGAGATCTAATAAGACCTGTTGTGTGGCCTAAAAATGTAGCCCTGATTTTATGTAAAATAGTTTTTATTGGTTTATTGCACAATTTGCCAGATTTTACTGGAGGTTTTTATTTGTCTGCCTTTAAATTCCGCTAATGTCTGCAGTTATATATCCTTCTTAGTATCATCATAGGTTGTTTTGTCATCCACCTTTTCAGACCCTCCATCCATTTCATCATGACCACCCAGCCAACACAGAACCTCCATGAAGAGTCTTACGCACGTCTCATGAGAGGCGTGAAAGAACTGGACCTCTGTGGTCCCAGTGCTCCCAGTGACCTGGTCCTCATCGGAGACCACGCCTTTCCTCTGGCGATGAACAGCCAAGGCCAGGTTATTATGGCTGCTTCTCTGTACGGCCGTGGAAGGATCGTGGTCCTTGGTCATGAGGGCTACCTCACTGCCTTTCCTGACCTGGTGGAAAATGCCGTGACCTGGTTGGGAGGAGACGGGTCTGACGGGTCTGTGGCCGTCCATCAACAAGTGAAGGCAGTCGCTGACAACCTCAGCAAATCTAAACTCAAGGTCGAAGTGGTCGGGGGCTTCGGTCTCAATCTGGGCGCTGCTGTGTACGTCACCGACGCCTACAGCGTAGCAGCAGACGCAAAAGGCCTGGTGGCATTCATGAAGGCCGGAGGAGGCGTCCTCATCGGGGGACAAGCCTGGAACTGGGCTCAAACACGTCCCAAGGATAATGTGCTGCTTCTGTTTGAAGGAAACAAGGTCTCAGGCGTAGCAGGGATCTATTTCAGCGAGCGTGCTGCAGAGGTAGAGCGCCTGCCTGTGCCCCCGCAGATCCCCTCGTCCTGGATGACTGTCGTGTAAGTGTGAACGGGTCTCATTTAAAGTTGCACTCGGGCAGGTTAGCGTTCATCATGAGTCAGAACTTAACCAAGAACATATTGTCTTTTGGAGTCTGCTGCCATTTTATCCATCTTATCTTTATTCAGAATCGGAAAAGACTTTGAGGATGACTTGGATTTCTTACTGCAAGGGGTCTCGGAATTTGAGATCCCAGGTGGACTGCTGGCCTCTGAGGTCATGGTCCATGGCCCCCTGGCGTTCCCAATTGGTACAACCAGTGACGGACAGGCGTTCCTGGCAGGAGCGTACTATGGCCAAGGAAGAGTGATCGTGATCACACATGAGGGGCTCATGGGACGAGAGGTGTGGTTTTACTGATGCAATGAGAGCGGAGCAAGAGTCCGATTTACTCTGATCGCTGGTCTGGCCTGACTTCCTGGCGTGCTTTTAGTTTCACACACGAGCCGTCTATCATACTGCATGATGTAGTAAATGCAAATGAGGGCGAGTGGGTCTTAAACTAACCACGTTTGTCTCTCTTAGACGCTGTTTCAGTTTTGGAAAAATGCTATTCACTGGTTGGATGAAGGCCGCAATGGCGTGATTGGGGTGGGGGCGTGTCCGGACTCATCCTGCTTCAACCTCATCAGCAACTGGTGCAACTGCGTGAAGACAGACTTCAGGGAAGACCTGAGCGTGTTTGTCTGCACGGCCTACAATGGGGACCACCTGGAGGAAATCCAGAACTTTGTGGCTGAGGGTGGAGGCCTGCTGGTGGGGGGTCACGCCTGGTACTGGGCACAGACACACCCTGGGCAAAACACAATGACAGACTTTGTTGGTAAGTAACCTCACAATGAGATCTTTCAATGAGAGGGCCGAGTGGATGGCCAGCAGGAGTAAAGTCAGTCGTTAATGGATCCATCAAGGATTAACGGTTTTGTCACCTTCAAGGGAACAAGTTGCTCAACAAAATGGGTTTGAGTCTGCTGGGCAACATAGTTGGAAATGGTTGCTACAAGCCCCCTGTACCCAAGCAGGCCATGAAAGACACCTACAACTTCCGAGATCTTCTCCACCGTGTGGTTTGTCATATGAGTAAGGGGGAAGAACTTGAGAAGAAGGAGGAGGAATGTTTGAGGAAGCTGGGAGCCGACTGCGCTGCCTACTTGAACAGGAAGGCGTATGACAGCTCCTCTTATGCACAGGTGGTGTCCACACTCACTGACATCGTGAAGAAGTTTGGTATTCCACAGGTACAGAACTATTAAGGTCGGCCTCCGTTCTGTGGCTTTGGTTTTCCTCATGTTCATCATGGTGTGTTTAAGGTGTGTGAAAGTTGCCCTGTGAATAGCCCCAGAGATCATCTTCTCCTCAGTGTGGGGTCAGAGGTGTACAAGGTGTGCCAGGACCAGGATGCTCTGCTGCCCTTCCTCATCCAGAACAACCCCCTGCTGCCAGTTGTTCACAACCATAAAATGAGGATTAGTGCGGCCACAGAAGGTCAGACCTCCATGTTCAGAACAAACACATGTTGTATTTGCTATGTTGACATTAGTGAGGTGACGCCTCAATGAACAACAGTGATCTTTAAGCTCACCCGTGTGTGTTTGGGTGGGTGTCAGGATGGGAGGACTGGATCAGCACAGGTCTCTATCTGTCTCCGGGTATGAAGACCTACGTGGCCTTTCCAGCCGAGCTCGTCAACAAGGGCTGGAAGGTCTCTACTCTTTCTTTTTAAAGCTTTACCCTCCATCCGGGAGCCGTGCTGCAGTAATCAGCCAGCAGCTGGTGACCAAAGCCACATGTTCCTCTCCTGCAGATCCAGATTGGGTGTCACACAGACTACCTCAACCACTCCGAGTTGAAGAGAGCGGCGTGCGTTCATGAGCAGTTTCCTGTCACCTCCGAGATGATGCAGATTTGGAACCTGTGGGGTGGCCTCATCTACCTGATTGCACCAAGGAATGCACAGGTGGACGGGGCAGAGGTCACAGTGCAGGTCGCCGTACCTGCTCCATATTATAAATCTGGTGAGTGTGTGCGGCCTGTGTGTCGGTGCTGCTCAGGTTGGGTCGAGGAGGTGGAAAATGTGCGTATGTCTGCATTTGTTCCTCAGGCGTGACCACGGCTGGCGATTGGTCACGGCTTCGTACGGCCCCCTCCCCCTGGGCAGAGATGGAGTTCGACAACATCGTCATCACGGTGCCTTCAGAAACCGTCCGTGACCTGGAGCGTCCAGATGAGCTGGCAGCACTCTGGAACGCCATCATGGCAGCCATCGCTGACCTGGCTGCTCTACCGCCCAAATTAGGACGCAAAGAACGCATCGTCACCGATGTGCAGATTTCCCACGGTGGGTGTACTGGGTGGTTGATGTGCACGTTTCGAGCACAGCTCTCACACATCTGGTTGGCCACACAGGCTGGATGCATGCAGGTTATCCCATCATGGCGTTCACGGCTGCAGCGCACGAGCTGGTCAGTGTTGACAGCATGAGGCGCGGCATGTGGGGGCCCATCCATGAACTGGGCCACAACCAGCAGAGGCGCTGCTGGGAACTCCCACCACACACCACAGAGGGCACCTGCAACCTGTGGTCCGTGTACGTGCACGAGCAAGTGCTGGGGATCAACAGGGCCCAGGTGACCCTCCCTCTCCTAAACAAGCATCAGGCTCCTACATCAGCCCTGTTTCATGATGGCACCACTCCTCTGTGTCAAACAGGCCCATCCAAATGTTTCTGTGGAAAACCGAAAGCAGAGGATTGAAGATTATGTTAAAGGTGGGAAGAACCTGAGCGAGTGGTACATGTGGACGGCCCTGGAGACATATTTGCAGGTGACTATGAACACGTGAAACGAGGGTTAGACTGGATAGAGCTGGTTTAACCCGGCACTTCTCTGCCCGTGGAGGTGCAAGAGCGGTTTGGCTGGGACGCCCTGAAGAAGGCCTTCGGTGCGTACCACGGGATGAGCAGCTATCCCGACGACAACAAGGGGAAGATGAACCTGTATGCTGAGACGGTCTCCCGGGCCGTGGGGAGGAATTTGACAGGGTTTTTTAGGACCTGGGGTTGGCCCATTGAAGCAAGCACAGAGGAGAAGGTAAAGAACCTGCCTCCCTGGACCGACCACCCCATGGTTCAGTATGGCTGAAGTCCAGACTGGGTTCTACTGGATACCATTAGAATGAAGTTAGTAAGACGATATTTGATGATGGTAAAATGTGGTAAACGCTGCATTTGGAGTTTCTTCTAGAATTTCTCTGGCTTACAGGAGGTCCTGGTCTGATTCTTGGTTCTTAACTTAAAAGCCTGCTCGTGCACAACATGCACAACATCCTTAATCTTCATCACTGGGGATGAAGTCCAGTCTTCCTCCTGCAGCGTGTCCTCTGTAACACACTTTTATAAGACAATGAGTTGTTGCCGTTTCTTTAATGTTTCTTTAATGATGTCATGGGTCTGCAGTTTGATCCTTAATGCATGCGTAAGTAATCACAAATAAAAGGGTTTGAAATGACAGCAGCAGGGTGTGTTTCTGTCTCCTGGCGATCAGTCCACGTCCGGTAGGAACTGGATCTCCTCTCCCAGGTGCTGTTTCAGCCATGGCATGATCTGGAACAGGTCGATGTGGAAGTCTCGAGCGTTGGGGGGAGGATCTCCACTGCTGTATTTTCCACGGTTGGCTGGATCGCACACGTTGGTGATGCCCCAGCTCAACACGCCCACCTCGGGACAACGGCAGCAACTGTTCAATGCGGCTCGTCCCTTCTGACCCTTTGATTTTTAGGAGGAAAGTACTGACCTGGAAGTAGCGGTTCTTCTGCTGCAGAAACAGGGATCCCCCTGAGTCACCTGTGCACACACAGATCCAGACAATCAGAGCACGCTGGCGCGCTCTGGACTGTGCTTCAGTGTGTGCGGAGCTCCAAACCTTTACAGGAGACGGCATCTTTATATCCAGAGGATCCGCCAGAGCAGAGGAACCTGTCGGTTACATACTCATCCAGTCGGACGTCAGTGGGCTCGTGGATCACCTGTCGGGCCTTTTCAACGCAGCTTTGCCGCTGGAGAAAGATTAGACGCGCTCCAGTTGTCTTCCTTCCAAGCTTTCTATCAAATCGAACGGAATGTGACCCACTTGAGCCTGTGTTTGAATGTGCGTTACTCTCCGTTTGGGGTTCCGGTGGCTATTGATGAAGGAGGCCTCGGTCTGTTGGTGTGGCAGCAACGCCTTCCCTGTTCACACAGATACCACACAAAACACACAACACACATTGTGTTTTCAACCCTTTCTTCATATGGAAATGGTGTTTGTGTGCGTCTGTCCACTTTGTGGGATTTAGGGGGCTTAATTCAAGGGTGCCTAGTTTGTCTTGGCTAATATTCACTTAGCCATGGGTGCTAATGGCTCCACATGCTGGACCTTTCTACTCATGTCAGTGATGATCCAGAGGGGCCATACTGTGTTGCTGACAGTTGGTGTTGACGCTCTTCATGGCTCGGCTGGCAGGAACGGTGCACGGCAAACATATGGGCCTGCACGACATACACAGTCAGTCAGCAGCGCTAAAACTGTCCACATTAGGTAATATCTGCCCTGACAAACAGCTGTAACCGCCCTTCCTGGACCCACCACCCTGGGAGCCTGGTTGTCCAGGTCTGCTAGGCCCCTGGTAGGGCCTCCCATGGCATACAGGTCCTGGGTGACGGCCCAGACTAAGGGTGGGTCACCAACCCATCATGAAGGCTACACAACTGCAAAGTGGTTTGGGCCCCGACGACCCCCTCCTCAGGTTAAACCTCTGGCTATAGGAGAATTTGGCCGATGGTTAAACCCCGGACTCAGGAGGAACAATGTGATGTGAGCAGCCCCAGGACGTGCCGGACTCTGTCTGGCGAGAGGGAAGTCTGGGCCTTTCTGCTGAGGCTGCTGCCCCCGCGACCCGGTTCCGGACAAAGCAGAAGCTGACGAGACGAGCCTGGGCTGTAAAGTCGTCGGAACATTGCGCTCTCTTACCTGGCTTTCCAGGAGAGCGGGATGCTCTCGTTCACCTGTATCAGCGCCACATCATAGTCGTAGAACTCGGACACGTTTCTGTGTTTGAGTGCTCGGATGTTAAACTGGGGGTGCAGAACCACCGCCTTGGAAACGGCCGTGCCGTCACCTACAAACCCAGAGACCCGGAGGTTACAGGAGTGTGTGGACTTGTGGTTTTCCCCTGGTGCCTTCACTCACCGTGTTCTATTTGCACCTGCTGGGAAACTCTGTCTGTACTGGCTCGTGCAAAACAGTGGGCAGCGGTCAGCACCCAGTTCTGGCTCAAGATGGATCCGAAGCAGGACAAAGACTGCAGGACAGGAAGTGTGTTTGTGTTAAAGAAGCCCTCTGGAATTCCAAAAACCTGACCAGACTGAGCAAAGTGTGCAAAGCTCTTACTGTTCCCGTAACCACGGTAACATGCCAGGGATTGGTGTAGGCCTTCACGCCATCTTCGGGAGTCACTTCCTGAGCTACGCCGCACATTGTCACACTCTTGTCGCCTTAACAAGCGGCGTGTGAGAGTAAACCACCAAAAGCTCAGGCTCATTCTGACAAACACAGGAGAAGCCGTGCAGAACGCTTCCTTACTGATGATGCTGTTGAAGACCTCGCCCAGAGTTTCGTAGTCTTTCAGAAAGAAAACGTGCGTCTCGCCGCTCTTCTGTGACGCTAAAGCATTCAGCTGCTCTTTTTTCACCTGATCCCCGATGCCAAACGCGTACACGTCTGAAAACATGCACACGAAACATCACTGACGTGATCTGGGCTTAAACCTTCCTGCACTTCCGCCTCCTCACAGAACCGCCCCTCTTTATAGATTCATACGTTCTGCCGTCTCATCTCAGAAACTGGTCTGACAGACGTTTGGATCTGTTAGATCCTGCTGAGGTCACGTTTGAGATGTTACCCAGTAGCGTCTCGTCCTTTTGTTCCGAGGACATGCTGTGGTAACCCAGCAAATTTCGGATCTTTAAGAGAGCAATCTGCGGGTCCTTTCCAGTGTTGGAGAAACCTGCAGGCAGCAGAAGGAAAACAGGCTGAGGACACGTCTGTCGTTGTGATCCTGGTGGAAACGACGGTATATTTACCATCAGTTGCTATGACGATGACGTTCTGAGTCTCGTTAAAGTGATACTGGGCACTGTTCTCCTTAAAGTAGCTCATCACCTCGTTGACTCTCTGCAGGGCAGCATAGAGGTTGGTCCCTGTTTTCTCCCCGTGGCCTAAACACGAGCAGACGCAGCAGCATGGCTGTCGTTAGGGTCAAACTGTTCAAGAGTCTCCTGAAGGTGAACGCAGGAGGGGGAGCCAGGCTCCTACTGTGGTAGTTGAAATTCCTCAGGTTCCAGATGACGTCGTCTGTGCTTCCACTTATTTCCGATTCTGTGATGTCCACTATGTCCTTAGCTTCGCTAGCGAACGACAGCACATGGAATTTCAGCTTCACTTCATAGCTGTCCAGCTAGAAGGGAACATAAAGAGCTCACTCACAGAAAGAAAAGAGAAACAAGTGGATCCTAAACCTTCCATTTTCCAGACCTTTTCAATGAGAGCGATGGTGGCATTCCGGGATTTTTCAAAGTCATTCCTTTGGATGCTTCCTGATGTGTCCAGCAAAATGTAAACATTCAAACGGCTGCCTTTGGCCACATTGAAGGTTCGAGCAAAAGATTTTTCTGCAACTTTTACAAGAACACAAAATATACATACACACACACACACACACACACACACACACACACACACACACACACAGATTCAGCTAAATCCATGCAGTGACAAACACGTCCATGTTAATTAATAAGATTCCTTTATGCTGCTGAAAGTCGAGCACTTATAAAGCTCGGCCACTAGAGGGCACTCGAGATCGGCCACTTGGGAAAACTTGATGCATCTTTTATCTTTATAGTTTTAAAGTGTTTCTGTTCTGCGGACACATGCCATTTATTTTAGTTTTTTGAGCTTTGCATTGTATTATTTACGCACTTGTCTTTTTTTCCTCTGGTGAGAGGACGTCCATCAGTCCTGCGAGCGATCCCGTCATGGCTTTGGCCACATCGCTGGGGGAGTCGTAGGTATTTCTGCCCAGGCATCGTGGCATCGACCCGCTCCACTCCCTGTTCTCCAGGCAAACCCTTTCAGCCGAACCCAGCAGGTCCAGACCCGTCTGACAGGAGTAGCTAAACTTCTGCCCGACCTGAAAGGGGCCTGCAGACCTCTGGGCTCCAGGTGGAATCCCTGGATCGCTGCAGTCTTCAGCTGTGTGAAGAACCGGAAGCTTTAGGACCTGGTTGTGCTGGCTCAGCCTGGACACCTCAGCATGGACGGCGGATTGATTGATTGCTTCTCAAGCTGTCACGTTCAATTATTTTAACACTTTGGTCCAGAAATGGGACCCATCGGCCTGTTTAAGCCTGCGCACGCTCACCATGGTTGTCACAGACGGGGGTGAGTCCCGTCCAGCCCCCAGTGAGGGTGCAGTTCCTCTGGGCTGACCCATACAGAGTGAACCCTTCCTGGCAGGAGAAGCTCTGCGTGGCACCGACCCGAAACCACTGATTCCTGGGCCAAATATCGCCGTGATCCAACTGGAGTTGAGCTGGACACAGAATGTCTGGAAGGCATGGGTGGAGACGAGATTCTAAGGGGAAGATCATGTTTGTGCACGCGTGACACATGGCGGGACGTCACCTCTGCACGTGGCGTGTGACACCAATCGGCCGCTGGCGGACCTCATCGGCGACCAGTCGCCATCGGGACCACAGAGCCGGTAGCTGACCGGGTGAGGGTACTGGCCCGGGCTGCAGTGGTAGGACAGCACACTGCCCTCCAGCCCCCCCTGCACGCAAAACATGTTGACTTTTGAGGCTCAATTGAGCAATTCAAAGATTTCCAGTAAAGGAATAGTTTATTTGATTAGCTTTCCCAATCCTCCACGTCCATGAGCGTCGCCCTCTCGATAACATCTGTCGTTACGGTCTGGGACATTTAGAACCTTGTAGTTACTAACGTTCTTAAGGTTGTTGGAGTTCATTTATCCTCTCACCAATAGATTCTGCACTTAAAGCCTAAATGTTTGGTCTAAAATATAACTTTTGATGTTGAATTGATTCTTTAAAATAGTGTGCATTGTTCTGGCTTCAAAGGACACGTTGATGAGAGCAGGATGGTGAAATGTTTGCGTTAATGCTGCGTATTAAGGACACATTTCCATCTTTTACCTGTGAGTAGGTGACATGTCCGCCTTTAACGGCCTCCGTGGTGGAGCAGTTCACGGGTCCCTGTGTCCAGTCCTCGTACTCTTCACCATCATAGCCGTAGTCTAGCTGGGACCCTGAAACAGCAACAGGAAGATCGGAGCAGGTGGAGTAAACAGGCAAACGTGCTGAAGATGTTGAGATTCGACGGTGACCTCTCACCCCCCCCTGCTGAGACGCAGAGAACGATCCAGAGTATTGATTTGGCGTGCATGAGTGGACTGGAGCGGAGGTGTCTCAGCACCAGGAAGCACAGCGACCGTGTCTGAGCTGACACGCAGACAGCTGCTCTATTTGTTGACCGATTACCCATTAACGCAGGATCGCCAAGAGGGAGAGAGAGGTTGCGCAACACAGATGGGAGCTCATCGTTCCGCTTCCAGCCCCGCAGGACGTCTGCGATCCCTGATCCCACCGAGCTGCAGCGCCACCCTCCCAGAACCTCCTGCTGCTCTGATGTTATGAGCCAGCGGGAACGCAGGCATGCAGGCCAGCAGAATGTTTCATGGGCTTACAAGATCGCTGTGGGGATTATTAGGTTTAACGAGGACCCCGGCCCCCTCCACCGCCCCCCCCGGCAGCCCTCCTCTTACCAGCGGCTCAGTCCTCTCAGCTGACTCGGCTTTGTTCACCACTCGCAGCACATCATCAATAAACCAGGAGAAATGATGCTGCCGCAGCCCAACGTGGATGTTTAGGTTCAGTCTGTGGATGTCCAACAATGTCCAAACAAAGCTCAGGATTTGGTTCTGATGGGTGCTGAAGAGAAGTGAACGATGCCAGGAAAGAGCTGGCAAAGATCAGGTTCCTCAACACACTGAAGATGTCTGATCTCAGCCAAGTGGCAGTTTACTCCGAATCCTCAGACATTTATAAGGTGAGTATGATGATTGGAGACCGACCGGGTTCTTCTGCGGATTCTGACGTAATGTGGGGAAAGAATGACTGTAAAAATGATTGTTTGAAGAACGTGTTCTGCAACCCTGCCTTTGAGCTTGAGGGGGAGCGAGAGGAGCGAGTGGAGGGATTCAGGACCGCAGCGTCCACCCCAGAACCGACCAAACCTGCAGGATCCCGTGAGTCCAGTGGTCCAACAGGGACAACCAATTCTGTCGACCTGTACGTCTCTTAATAAATCCCCAGAAGTTAGGCGACATTTATTATTATTACAGCCGTGGAAATCATGACATCAAGAGCTCATCTTACTGTATAAATCATTTTTACGAGGATATTTGCGAGGTCAGGAAACTGCATGTAGAAAGAAGAATGGCGATCTGGCTTTTTGCAACAATGTTTAAACTACGTTTATAAAATGCAAACATTGAAAATAAGCGTTTGATTGATATGAAAATGCTTAATTCGCTGGTCTAAAGGCTTTGCTTCTCGTTATCCTACCAGATGTGTTTCACCACCGCCCCGGCAGGGGGCGCACTCGGGCTGGTGGAAATCTTAGTTCTTTATAATCGTTAATCACGCAGGTGAAAACAACAGACGTGATGGAAATGTTCATTTACATCCCATAAGAGGAGCAGGATTAAAATTTAAGTAAATTCAAACTTTCCCTTATTAGATGTATCTCATATTAATTTGCTGTTCTTCAGAAAAAAAAGGTGTAAAACAGTTCCCAGAGAAGACCGAACACTGTATATATACTCTGTATTCTTCATTTTACTCAGCTTTATGTGGGGAGGCTGGTTAACCTGTCGTGTCCTCTGACACCTGTGATAATCCTCCAGATGCGAGCTGGGGCCTGCTCCGGGCGTGTGCCGCCCGGCTGGGGGCGCCAGGCTGTGGCAGGGCGACGGTGGTGGTTTCGGCCGCCGCCGTGCTTGTGCTGGTGGCTCTGGGAGTGGCGCTGAGCCTCATCCTCCAGCGTGAGTGGCTGCTGCAGCGCAGGAGGGCCGGCGGGTTCTCATCATGTTCTGATCATTCAAACGCTTCATTTGCTTCGCTCCCTCTGATGTAGAGAAGAAGGGCCGAGAAATGGAGGCTCCCTTATTCTCCACGCCTCCCGACCACCTGAGTTCACCCGGTGGGGCGACCCCAAATGCCCCCACGATCTCTGCAAACAGAGGTCAAAGGTCGAGCACGTCCTCGCCGCAGCCCGCCACGATCCCGCCAACGCGTAAGACCCGACGGCATCCTCACGTGTGCTTCCTGTGTGGTGGCTGTCTGGTCTGTCCTTGACAACCTTCTCTGTCTGTCAGGATGTGGGGCAGTTTTGACTGACTTAGAGGGCAGTTTCACTTCTCCTAACCACCCCGGCTCTTACCCCCCCAACTTACTGTGCATGTGGGTGATCCAAGTGCCACCCCCCTTTACTGTCCAGATCCACGTGCTGAGCCTGGCGGTGGAGGGACCGTCCCCATGCCTGTTTGACTGGCTGGAGGTGCAGGAGCAGCTGGAGCTCCGCTCGGTGGTCACCAGGTCCGTCGAGACGCTTCCAGCGGTTATTTTCAATGATTGGTTCAAATACTGTTTATGTTTGTTTAGTCCCTTTAACATTATGTTCTTTCTCTATTCATGGCCACTAAAATGAAAGTTAAAGTTATTTGTGCCATTTTCAGGTGGAGAAAACAGACTTTGTTGTGTTTAAATGATAAAACTGTGATTTGGGCAGCGACGAACCTGCCAGTAGGTGGCGCTAACCCTCCGCCATCCTCGTAGGTTCTGTGGTAACGTGGCTCCGCCCACGGTGAACACCAACAGCAGCACCGCGTGGGTCACCTTCCGCTCTGACGCCACCATCGCTGGAGGCGGCTTCGCTGCTCAGTACCGGGCCCTGCTGCCTGGACACGGTCAGCCCCCCCACAGTGATGGACGTGCACGTGATAACAAGCTTTTAGGAGAAGGTCTCCACCTGTGGCCCAGTTTGCTTTCAGATTACAGCCAATAATGTCTGAGAACTCTGGTCACACGTGAGGGGCCCACAGCTTCACCTATAAATCAGCTGGGGGGCCCTTGAGCCCCCAAAGCTTTTTTACTCATTTCATTCTCTGGGCATATTTGACGTTGGTTCATTTCCCACCAAAACAGGAATGATAAATAAAACTGGTATGAAAGAGCCTTGAAGGGTCCCAGAGGAGCTGCTGCTCTCTGAGTCTTTTAAACTCTTAAAGGAGCCATAAAACCAGACCGGCGGGGCCCCGTGTTTATTTAAAATGCTGGACGGTTTAGTTTCAAGTCTCAGAGGACGTCCATCTAAATGGGAGCCGGCGTTTGATGGAGCCAGGACGTTCCACTCACAGACGTGTGCTGTCTCAGGGAGCTGCTCCAGAGACGAGTTCCTGTGCGACAGCAGCCGCTGCCTGCTGCCGGGGGCCCTGTGTGACGGACACCCCCACTGCCAGGACCGGACCGACGAGACCAACTGCAGCCACAAACACAAAGGTGCCGCGCCCCAGCGCACGGAGCTCCACTCACGTCCCCAACACCTCTGACACCAGCTTCTCTTACAGATTGTGGGGGGCAACAATCGGGGCCTTCCGGCTCCCTGTCCAGTCCGAACCACCCCAGGAACTACCCCCACCAGCAGGTGGGCGCTCGCATCATCTGCTGGAAAGCTGCTGCTCGCTCAACTCACCCGCTTCCTCTCCCCCCCCAGCTGTGCATATGGCAACTATCTGTGGAGGAAGGTCACGTCATCACGCTGAGCTTCAGGAACTTCAGCCTGGAGACTCAGGATGTTTGTGAGTTTGATTACGTGGAGGTGCACGACAGCCTGAGCACCGGAGCGGGTCGAGTGTTGGGCAGGTGAGCCCCCGGCCCCCGTGTGAAGCTCCTGCGCTGTGCCGCACAGATGTTGGACGCACGTGTTAGTGATGCAGCCTGGATTCTGTCTGTTCCAGGTTCTGCGGCACCACCTCCCCTCCAGACCTGGTGTCCTCCGGCCCCCACATGACCGTGGTGTTTGTGGCTGATGAGGGAGTAGCAGACAGTGGGTTTAATGCCACCTACCAGGCGGTGTCGGTCCTGGACAGTGAGCTGCCGCTGCTCTAAAACTAGAACTAGAACTAGTTCTGATCATGTGGAAGCTTTCACGTCTCACCCCCCCGTGTCCTGTTCTCCCCCCCCAAAGGGACCTGTGCTCCCAGCCAGTTCGCCTGCAGCACCGGCGAGTGCCTGCAGCCACGGTGGCTGTGTGACGGCTGGAACGACTGCCCCGACGGGGCGGACGAACGGGGCTGCGACAACTCCACCTTTCCTCCATTCGGTGAGTCTCCTGCTCAGAATCGCGCCGGCGTCTCAGGACGTGTGAACACACCAGGTTCCTTTTGCTCCCGTCGGCCCAGCGTCCTCCTGCGAGGCCATCGAGGTGGAAATGTGCCGCGGCCTCAGCTACAACCTCACCTCCTTCCCAAACATCTGGCTGTCCATCTCCGACCAGAGAGAAGCAGCCGCTCTTCTGCGCCAGTACCGAGTAAAACGCCTCCTTTCCTGCATCATCACTGTGAACAAATGTCAACCCTCTGGAGCTGAACCCTCCCTCTTTGCCACGGTGTCCAGGTTCTGATGGACCTGGCCTGCTTCGAGCCCTTGCGGAGGCTGGTGTGCGGCATGTTCCTCCCCCAGTGCTCCCCTCAGGGGGGGGTGCTGCAGCCCTGCCGCTCCGTCTGCTCCTCTGCTGAGCAGCAGTGCAGCCCGGGCCTGGACCTCTTCTCCTTCAGCTGGCCCTTCAACTGCCACCTCCTGCCCGACTCACAGGACCCCACCGAGTGCTCGCGGCCCTGAAGGGAGACGTTTCTGCGTGTAAAGCAGGAAGTGTTGGGGTTTGGAGCGCCCGGCGTCCCTCGCGTGCGTGCTGGCGACACTCCCCGAAACACTCCGTCATCAGGGCGTGACGGGTGGAGAACTGAGGGCGTTTGGCTCGGTGACCGTTTCAAGATAAAAATGACGTGGCTTCTTTAAAACAACCTTTATTGACTTGATTCTTCAGGACACCTCAGAGCTTAACTTTGAATCTCTGGTTTGACCTTTGACCTTAGAGGATTAAAGGCCAAATTAACATTTTGAAACATAGATCCTTAAACACACAAGAGAAAAAAACACACCCTGAGAAAGTAACCAAAAATGTCCGTAATCAATAAAATGTTCAAAGTGGCTGAAATCTCTGCTCTTCATGCGTTACTGGGGGGGGGGGCGAGGGAGGATGAGTTTCAGGGTGTGGTCCAGAGCCGTTGCCGTCAGGCCCCAGACACGATGCTTCCCGTTGCGGAACACTGGAAGGGTGTATCCGTAACGCTCCCCCGTGCGGAAGTGTGTGTATCCGCGGTTCTGGGGATTACACAAGTGGGACAAAGACAGGGTGAATATCTCCTCCACCTGCAACACAAGTAGACAGAAGACGTTGGGTTCAAATCCTGCTTCCATCTGCTTCCATTTAAAACAAACACTGGCTTCACACTGCACGCGTCCAGCAGCAGATACATGATACCAAGCTGGTCGCATCCCTAAACCCTTTGGAGAGCAACTCCCCTGCAGTACCTCTTCAGGATTAGGTTGGAAGGACAAAGCTTCTAAAGGGCCAAGATTCGCCAACACAGGAGCAATCATCATCGCAGACTGGAGAGAGAAAAGAAAGTGACATTTCTCCTCGTCTCCGAGGAGGACACCACGTAGAGAACCCCCATAAGACTCACCGCGTCCCTCAGAGGCTGCAGGGTGCCCCAGACGCTCTCGGGCCTCACGGTGATTCCCAGCTCCTCCCTGGTCTCCCTCAGAGCCGTGGCCACCACATCCCTGTCCGACAGATCGTTCTTTCCTCCCGCAAAGCTGCAAGAGTGCGAATGTCAGAATTGAACACGGCGAGGACGCTGCCGCCCGCTTCCCACGGCCGCTGACCTGACGTCCCCCTTGTGCCGCCCCTTCAGCTTGCTGGAGCGCAGCGTGAAGAGAAATGCCGGCTCTCCCTCCACCGAGCAGAGCGCCACCAACACCGACGCCCACCTTGCCTGGTTCCTCCTGCTACTCATCCAGCGCCCGTCTCCGTTTCCCTCGTAGAACCTGAGATTGGACACCAGGCTCTGCCGACACCTGCTTTCATTCTGGGCAGACAGACAGTCTCTCCAAGCGCCTGTCACATGAGATTCAGCCTGACTAGCAGCTCTGGTTGGAGGAAGAGCGAGCCAGAGGGATTTACTGTGAACGTGATGCGGCGCCAACAAGCTAAAGGCTCTGACAAAGCCGAGTCTTTGAAAGTAACATCCAGTCTTTGGGGTTAAACTGAGCGAGGTTGGGCGAGTGTCCCAAAGCCTTCTCCTGGATGGAAAACAAGTTCCATTTGTAAAATAGTCCAGATTTCTGACAGCTTTAAGGCGTTGACTCAAAGACTCTGAGTTCAGTAAAGGCTTACATGTAGGAAATGTTAAAGTATCCATGAACAATGGCGTCCCCTCCTTAAGTCCATGTTTCCAGCCTGTCACTGCCCTTCCATCAGGCCAGGTTGCACATTTGGGCTGGGAACAGGCCCCAGCGGGGGATTCTCTGAGCACCAGTGGTCTCAGGGACCCAGAACAGGTCCGGATCTGGGGGGCCCTCAGCATCCTAGCAAAAGAAACGCACAAGAAGCCTTTCAATCAAGCTGGTTCCATCAAGCCTGGTCCCAATTAATTCACCGAATCTGTGTTAATTAACCTCTTGACAATAAAGTCGAGGTGAGTAAAGCGTCAATTAACACCTCTAATGAGACTTGTTTTAATCAACAACATTTTAAAGTTTAACTTTACGAGCCAATACAAGAAGACGTCGGTCGCGTCTCCAGTTCCACCACCGAGAAACTTTTTTGCCACCCACAACTGCTTGTAAAGTTACGACAAATTAACTAAAATAAGCACACATTCGGGCCAATGATGCATCTTGATACATCAATAAGCACCTGCATTTTTAGTTAGGTTATCATCTGCACAGCGTAGCAACATTAGCAAGCTAGTGGAACATTAACATTTGCCGGCTAAACTACCGACTGTCAGCGGGAAACGTTCGACTTTACCGACGTGAGTGTAGACAAAGACCCTAAAGCGGCTACTTTCCAAACTTAAAGGTCTGGGATGTGTTTCAGAGGCGCCCACCTTAACAGTTGCTAAGCTAGCAGATGCTAGCGCCGACCTCCAACAGCCAATATGGCGGAGCGGCGTCGCTTTACGTCGGGCCTGACGTCACCGCGCCGTGGTGACGTCAGGCCCGCGCCGGCCGAGGCAGCAGGTGAGCAGCGTCTTTAAATCAGAGCTTTCTGGGCGCAGGTGAGAACAAATAGTCCCAATATTTCCTGATGACATCACCAGAACCGAGCCGGTTCCTCAAGGGTTCCGTCACGTTCAGAAGTTTCCCTCTAACAGAAGCTTTTTAACTTCAGAGTTATTATTCCGGTTCTCTGGATGGTCGTGGCAAAGTGTTCACAATGAAACTAATGTGTGGTTGTGTGGAACTGGTTGTGGTGGTGAAATTCCTCCACTTTCCAGTTCTACCAGTTCCACCCAGTCAAATTTAAAGAGCCTGTGATTTCCGACATTTCCCAGTTGCTGTTGCTCTCGGGTGCGTCGCCTTCAGCTGAACCCGCCTTTCATTCTTTTGCGTGCCTGAAGCTACCAAGATCTCAGACGCCACGCTTTAACGTCCAGGATTTGCTTTTGAGGACTAGTTTCTTGTCATCGTGTTCCATGGCCTCTGCCTGGCTGGAAGAGGAGGCCTTTGCCTGCTCCGTGTGCCTGGACACCCTGAAGGAGCCCGCCACGCTGCCATGTGGACACTCCTACTGCTTGGCCTGTATCCAGCGCCACTGGGACAAAAAGGCCACTAATGGTGAGTACAGCTGTCCCCAGTGCAGGCAGCTCTTCCGTCCTCGACCCTCTCTGGCCAAGAGCACTCTGCTCGTGGAAGCTATGGAGAAGCTAAGAGCCAACAGCCTGAAGCACAACCCCTCGGCGGCGGCATCGATGCCCGTCTACGTGGAGGTTCTGCCGGACGCCGGGCCACAACAGGCCAGACCCTGCCCTCAGCACCGCCGGCCCCTGGACCTGTTCTGCCGAGACGATAAAGAGTGCGTTTGCTCCGAGTGCTGCCGACATGGACACGAGGGACACTGTGTGGTGAGACCCCAGGCCGAGAGGGCGGAGAGACAGGTGGGCATTAACCCGCCCCACGTGTAGCGGATTGTTATATTTATTATTTATATTGTGTGTGTGTGTGTGTGTGTGTGTGGCAGGAGGACCTTCTGCAGCAGCAAGCACTCGTTCAGAGGAGAATCCAGGAGGCTGAAAGGACGCTGAACGAGATCCCACATTTTGCTCGTCAGCACAAGGTAACTTTTCATCAAACTGGGATCTGACGGAGAACAGATCACACTGGATCACACTGGATCCTCCTGCTCTGTGGGTCCTCAGGCTCTGGTTCAGGCTCTGCAGCAGGAAAACGCTGACTCATTCGCAGAGCTGGTCGCGAGTGTGAATCTCGCCGGCACGCGCGTCGCCGAGCTCCTGAGCAGCCACGAGGCCTCCCTGGGCAGCCAGGCGGAGGGCCGGGTCAACGGGCTGGAACAGGAAGTGGCCCAGTTGCACCGGAGGAGCGCTGAGCTGATCCGCTTGGCCGACATGAAGGATCCTGTCTGCTTCCTGAAGGTAGCGAACATCGGGGGGGTGGAAGTCACAAGACGGTCGTAGCAACGGCGTCCTCTGCTCCTCAGAACTTCCTCACGATGGAACCGCTGGGTCAAAGAGAGGGAACGGGCGAGTCGGCGCCGCCAGAGGTCGTGGTCGCTGCCATCCGCTCCACCACTAAAGAGCTGCAGGAGTCGGTGAAGGACCTGTGCGGGCGCAGCCTGGAGAAGATCACCGCCCTCCGTCCGTCTATTCTTTCAGCACCACTGCTCTAACCTGATTATTCATCCGTGTCCGTCACGTCGGGAGGAGGAGGAATGTTTATTTATTATAATCTTCTCTTCTTAGTGAACCAGGAACCGCTCACAGGAGCAGCAGCAGGCGGCGCTGATGCAGCTGGACCGGCCCAGAGCCAGAGCACAGGTTACAGAGAAGCTTGATATCCACTGAGGAACCTGCCTGATGAACTTCATAGTTTTCTTATTTAACTCAGTGTCTGAGAGGACGCCGCCCACGCCACCCTCGCCACCAGCGCCACCCACGCCGCCCTCGCCACCAGCGCCGCCCATCAGTACGTTAGAAAAGTCTGGAGCCTCCGGACCGCCACCTCGTGCACCGGTTCAGGGTACAAAAAGCCGTCCCACTAGAGAAGCTTCTTGGGTCGGATTTAGCTGATTGTTTAAGCTTCCACATCTTTTGCAGCCTCAGCCCCCCCTCTGCCCGTCCTGAAGCCCCAGCGTAAGTATTACAACACACAGAAAAACCCACTCGGAGGTTCTAAAGAAGGACGGCCCGTTTTTGGCTCTTCAGCCCAGCCCACGACAGCATCTGCAAATCCAGAACCAAAGACAAGAGAGGAGTTGCTGAAGTGTAGGTTTACCCCCTCGCCACTTCACCAGCGGTACCATGTGACACAAGCCTGCAGGTCTCCAATCAAATGTCCTTTCAGTCCGGTTCGAACCCACCATGGATCCCAACACGGCCTATCGCCACCTGCAGCTGTCAGACGGAGGCCGGAGAGCTACCCTGAAGGCCGAGAACCTGAACCCACCGGACCATCCGGAACGTTTCCACTTCTGGAGGCAGGTTCTCTGCAGAGAGCCTTTGGGTGGGAGCCCCTACTACTGGGAGGTGGAGTGGACGGGCCCCAAGGTACAGAAATCAGGATTAATCGGGTCCGCTTTCCTGTGTCAGGTGACCACATAATGAACACCAGCTGCTCCCTGACCTCCTGCTTCCCTTTCCTTTTCCCTCCTCCTCAGATCACCGTTGCGGTGGCTTACAGGGAGATGACGCGTAAAGGCTCCGATGACAGCAGCCGTCTGGGTCACAATGCTCTCTCCTGGAGCTTGTACTGGTCCGGCACTGGTTTTTCCTTCTGGCACGATGGTCAGGAAAAGCTCCTGGGCTCGCCGAAGGCCCGGCGGATCGGAGTCTACCTGGACCAACACGCGGGGGTTCTGTCCTTTCACCGAATCGCCAACAACCAGGCTCATCTCATCCACCGCCACCAGAGCCAGTTCTCCGGCCCGCTGTACCCAGGCTTCCGTTTCGGGTCGGCAGCAGGGGGAGCGGCGACTATTTGCCAGTTAGACTGAGCTTCTGAGACAGGAAATCACAGGATCAAGTAAAAAGAAACGTGTTGTGAAAGAATAAAGACGATTAAATCATGTATTCTGTCTTTTTGGGGGCATATTTAGAATGAAAAGCCCTTCAGGGTCCGTTTTGTACGGTGTAACGTGAGGAACGCTGAAACCCTGCTGATGGTATCGTTGGTCCCTGCTGACCCGTCCTGGATCTCTCCAAGCTTTCATCCCTTCTCGGCTCGGCTGTGGAATCACTCGGGTTCCCACATGACCTGGTGTAATTTGACCTTTGTTTTGTCGTGTCCGTTCCTCAAAAGGCTGCCCCACTTCATGGAAGCAACACAAGATGCAGAGGAACAATGTCGACCTCGTGGTCTCTGGAGTGGGTTGATCTGATCGACCGTGTTCAGCGAGTTTAGCGGGTCATCCTGAACATCTGAGCTTCGAGCGCTCAATTCCAGAACATGATGTGGCGGCCATTTTAACGGGACGTGAAGGTCCCGATGGAGACGGTTGCACTTCCTCCTGTAAACCAACACATCCGCTGGTCACAGGTGGGCTGAAAACGTGTGATTGTGATGAAGAAAATCCATTTAGTTTAATATTAGGAGGGATCGCTGGCGTCTGCTGGCTGATGGGAACTCTTCCCTCGGGCGACACCTGACCCACATGTAAAACACAAAACCAGCGCGTCTGAAAGGTCCATCCCTCATCAAGAGACAGACCTTTCAGACGCCCTCATAAAGGTGAGGAGCTTTCAGGCGCTGCAGCTAGTATATCGGCCTAAAAAGGGGGGGCAGCAATATGGAAAACAAGGAGGGGCTACTGGGGCACCTAAGGAGGAGAAGCCATAGTACAAATATATAAAGATGTGGACTCGGCCAGTGTCAGTCCACGTTGAGACGGTCGTCCATGTGCAGCTTCACCATGAGAGGTGAGATAAATGTGGCATTAAGACAGTAGAGCACGGTGCATCGTATTCACCTGTGTCTGCTCCGTTTCCTCCCAGCTATTGTCCTGCTGTGTCTGCTGAAAGGCGTCTTTGTCCAGGCTGATGAGAGCTACACCTGGGGAGGACCTGGAGGCAGCACCGACACGGACCCCAACACAGCCAACGGTGAGGAGTCTCAAATAGGGTTAGGGTTAGGGTTAGGGTTAGGGTTAGGTTAGGGTCAGGGTTAGGGTTAGGGTTAGGGTTAGGGTTAGGTTAGGGTCAGGGTTAGGGTTAGGGTTAGGGTTAGGGTTAGGGTTAGGGTTAGCCCACCCTGGAGTCGGGGCTGAGTGCTGTTCAGGATGCTCCGTGTGTGTTCACGACCCTCACGTGTGTGTGTTCACGACCCTCCCGTGCGTGTTCACGACCCTCACGTGTGTGTTCACGACGCTCCGTGTGTGTTCACGACGCTCCGTGGTGTTCACGACGCTCCGTGTGTGTTCACGACCCTCACGTGTGTGTTCACAACCCTCACGTGTGTGTTCACGACACTCCGTGTGTGTTCACGACCCTCCCGTGTGTGTTCACGACGCTCCGTGTGTGTTCACGACCCTCACGTATGTGTTCACGACCCTCACGTGTGTGTTCACGACCCTCACGTGTGTGTTCACGACGCTCCGTGTGTGTTCACGACGCTCCGTGTGTGTTCACGACCCTCACGTGTGTGTTCACGACCCTCACGTGTGTGTTCACGACGCTCCGTGTGTGTTCACGACGCTCCGTGTGTGTTCACGACGCTCCGTGTGTGTTCACGACGCTCCGTGTGTGTTCACGACGCTCCGTGTGTGTTCACGACCCTCACGTGTGTGTTCACGACCCTCACGTGTGTGTTCACGACGCTCCCGTGTGTGTTCACGACGCTCTGTGTGTGTTCACGACGCTCCGTGTGTGTGTGCAGTGTGTCTGGCGGACCAGTCGTCGTGCGGCTGCTGCCTGATGCAGCAGCAAATCCACCGGATCAGGACCTTTTTCAACACCAGCCTCGCCGAGCTGGAGCTGCAACTGACCCAAACAAGGAACATCCTCAACAACGTCAGAGGTGAGGCAGGTTCCCCAGCATCCCTCCACACGGAGCCCTTTTCTGACCCTTCTTTGCTCCCCCCCAGCCAGCCGCAGCGCCTTCTCCGTCGCTCTGAACAATGACGACAATCTGAAGTGCTTCGGCCCTTTCCGTGACGACAAGGTCGTCACCTACAGCCACATCTTCATGAACCTGGGGAATGGCTACAACCAGCAGACGGGCATCTTCACCGCCCCCCGTGCTGGCACCTACAGCCTGGCCCTCACCGCCTACAGCGACGCCGGCTCCCCCGGGAACACGCTGGCCGCCTGCGCCGCTCTGCACGTTAACGGCAAGAGTGTCGCAGATCTGCGCGAGAAGAACATGCAGGATCAGGAGGACAGCGCCACCGTGGTCGTGGCCGTGCACCTGAATGCTGGGGACCAGGTGTCCGCCAACCTGCCCATCGGATGCTTCCTCTGCGATAACAAGAACCACTATAACACTTTCAGTGGGTTCCTTCTCTATGCTACTAATTAAGCCAAATAAAGGGTGCAGCCTTCAGACCGTTTTAAGCTGTTTCCATCTTAGCAACACTTTTGTTTCCATATTAGTTGTCAAGGTTCACTTGTTTTCAAGATGCCAGAAATACAGCTGAATAAGCTGCCGCGCTGCGTGTCTGTAGCAGCTGTACATTTACTGTCACGCCAATATTGCGTCATCCTGTTAATGCCCTAAATAAAGGAGGATTATGAATAAAGTATAAATGATTATCTCATCAATAACAAAGCAGAGGTTTCTGCCCTTTAACGAGGTCGCTCTAATGAGGCTGTTCGTGCACGCCGTGTCTGTACGTCCTGACGGAGGTAGACGACCCAAACAGACCCACCAAATGTCCGATTGGTCCATTTCCTCTGTCCAGCCCACCATCCTGGCTTCTCTGTGACCCTGGAGAAGGTGCCTCTGGTCCAGTCACCATCAGTCTGCCCAAAGGTTGAATCCCTTCGGTCACGTTCAGGAACTCGTCCTTTGTCTAATCACCATTAAAATTGTGCTTGAGCTCAAACTCTTTACCAAGACTGTTGTTGGATAACTCGGTCTTGAAACTGCCTGATAAATTAAGAATGTTGAAAAGTTTAAAAGAAAAAAAGAAAACCTCCACATAATTAACAAACACTAAAGGTTCATCTTTCAAGATGATTTGAATTAAATGCAGAAGCATCATTTGATGAAACATCAATTCTTTGGATTAAAGCTGTCGTCACATCACGAGAGCTCTCTCACTCTCTCACTCCTGGTGTTTAAGAGTGATGCCCAAACGGGTCCGTTTGAAGGTTCCATCCAACAACAACGTTTCTACAGCAAAAATGCCTCATTTTAATGATGCAGAATAAATAAAGCAGATTTAAAAATGAGTAAACTAAATTCCACCAAAAAGAAAAAAGCCTCAGTTTAAGTACTAACGTAGAACACCTGTCAGCTCAGGCCGGGTCAGCGGTCCAACCAAGGGTTCCGTTGATGTGGTAGATAAAACCCCTCTGGGGCAGGAGGGTGTCGCTGGGGCAGATCAGGGTAAAAGAGGCAAAACAACAAAGGGAAAAGAGAACAAGGTGGAGCAAAGAAAGGCAGGAGGAATACAGGAGGGAGGACGTGTGTGCAGAACCACCCCGATGCTCCGGATCAGTCCCTCACATTTCAGGAGTGGCGCCATGAGAGGTGAGATATTGACAGAACCAGCTCGGATGTACGGCGCCGCGGCGCCTGATCCGGCGTGCGAGATGTTTCCGGCTCTTTATTCTCTATTTTCCCCGTCCAGGGTTTGTGCTGCTCTGTTTGCTGTGTCCAGCTGTTGCCAAGTATTCCTGGAACCAGCCTGGACAAACTACCCCAGAGCCCAAACCGGGCCACGGTAAGTGGGCGCCGGCGCCCTGCGTCCCGCCGCGCCGCCTCGCTGCAGAAAGGCAACGTGCGTTTGTGTGTTCTCCCGTGCAGCGTGCGTGGCGGAGCGGCGTTCCTGCCACTGCTGCCTGATGCTGCAGGACGTGAACAGGCTGAGGACACATTTCAACAGGAGCCTGAACGAGCTGGAGGAGACGTACCTGCAGACGGAGCAGAGTCTGAGCCTCGTGAAAGGTAAGGGGCGCGACCTCTGACCTCAGTCACGTGGTCTCTGTGGACGTAGTGACCCTCGCACTCTTCACCTCCGTCTCCAGCCAACTACGTCGCCATGTCTGTCGCCCTTTACTCTGAGGAGGGCTTGGAATGCTTCGGCCCCTTCGGCGCCCACAAGGTCGTGACCTACAAACACGTCTTCATCAATCAGGGTGATGGCTACAACGGGAGCACCGGGGTCTTCACCGTCCCTCGCTCGGGGGTCTACAGTCTGGCGCTCACCGTCTACAGCGATGCCGGTGCCTCCAGTACCACACTGGCGGCCTGTGCTGGTCTGCAGGTTAACGGCCTGAAGGTCACTGGGCTGAGCGAGAAGAACAAGCAGGACCAGGAGGACAGCACCACCACTGTGGTGGCCCTTCACCTGCAGGCCGGGGACCAGGTGTCAGTCAGAACCATCCATTCACCTGGACCAAGGCTGCTTCCTCTGTGATGACCACAACCACTACAACACTTTCAGTGCCTTCCTGCTCTACGCTGACTGAGTTGTGTGTTACTGTGCTGCTCCAGCCGCTAATAAAGGCCTGGAGATGAAGCCTGTGTGTACTGGCTGCTCTCCAGCCGCTAATAAAGGCCTGGAGATGAAGCCTGTGTGTTACTGTGCTGCTCCAGCCGCTAATAAAGGCCTGGAGATGAAGCCCGTGTGTTACTGTGCTGCTCCAGCCGCTAATAAAGGCCTGGAGATGAAGCCCGTGTGTTACTGTGCTGCTCCAGCCGCTGATAAAGGCCTGGAGATGAAGCCCGTGTGTTACTGTGCTGCTCCAGCCGCTAATAAAGGCCTGGAGATGAAGCCCGTGTGTTACTGTGCTGCTCCAGCCGCTAATAAAGGCCTGGAGATGAAGCCTGTGTGTTACTGATCGTTGCAACTGTAGATCATTTTCTCTCTTTCAAGGCAAAGACCAGCATGATGTATTTGATGATTCCAAGAGAAACACATTAAACATTACTGAAATATTATCTCCTTCGTTATTCCACAGTAATCAGGAATGTTGCAGTCAGCAGAAATGACATTCACACAGATGAGATTAGCATGAACCAAGGTTGAAATGTGACCCTTTTGTTGTTGGTTGTGGGCTGTGGGAGGAGATTTCCAACCCCCTCACCTCATGTGAGCTCCACTGGAGCTGGAGTCAACCTGTGATGCACGCATCAGAAACAGTTTTTTAGTGAATTTCTATGATTACATTAACTCCTGAAGCAGCCACAGCTCAGCAGGACTCTAGTCTTTCCATGGTTTGGGCCTCCAGCCTCAGGATTCACATCCTTGTAGTTAATTATACTGTTATAAGCAAGCTGTTCTACTATAGACATGTTTACGACACAATCACCCTCAGGGCGCCTCCTGAGGCAGGCTGTGGAACTACAGGCAACCTCATTCATTTTATGATCTATACATTTGAATTTAGCACAACCAAAATAACATTCTATTAATAAAACACTCCAATACTTTCATTAATCACAGAGACATGAGCTGTGATCCCCAGATGTAAGAGACCCCCTCATGGTCCCCAGTCTTCAGGGTCGTCCTGTAAAACACACCAGAGGTCGGAGTATAATGGCTTTGGAACGTTCTGTGGTGGTAAAACACCTGAGACACGCTGGCTTGAATGTGGCAGGTAAGACTGAACTGGGTCAGCTGACTGGGGGATTCCTGGCCTTCGACCCAGGAAACACCCTGTTACCTAAGGGGACGAGAGAAGATGCAAAGGAAAACTTTTGTGGAAGCAGCTTCTCTCCTGCATGTTCTCACTCCACAAGTTTCCTCCTCAGTGCAACGGGAGGAGGTGGAGAGGGTGTGAATGGATGGTTCTCAGAGGTCATCGTCATCATCCTCATCTTCATCTTCATCATCATCCCTGGTCTCCTGGCTCTCATGAGCATCCACGAGGGACTGACAGGTCCACTTGTCCACGCCCGTCACTCCTCCACTGACACGTTGTTATCTGCCTCCTACATTTGGAGGATTTCTTTATGAGTGTACAACCTGCTGGGATTCTTCTGATTGTCCTGCAGAACTTTCACATCACACGTCGGATCCCTTTTCTCTCGTGAGAATCCGGACTGGTGTTTGTTCTGTTCACTGTCGAGCAATTTAGGGCAGCAGGGAAACATAAAACAACAGTGTTTGTGAGTAGAGGGTGTCAGACGGAACTGGACACCGTTGTCCTCGTAAGAGTCTTTATGGACAGAACAAAGACCGTAGAGGGTGACAGCAGCCACGCAGGTGGTCCCAGAGAGGGTGTCGGTGTCGAGGAGGCGGAGCTGGACCCTGGTTTTGTGCCACCCAAACCAGTCTGGGTTTAAATCTGCCTCCACAAACTCACAGCAGCTTCGTTTTGTGGGAGAGACCAGCGAAATGGTAGGTTGTTAGTTTTGATCCTGTCCTTCATTTGTGCATTTGTATGTTCAGCCTGATGTGTTGGGGGGAAACCTAACCCTCTAACCCTAACCCTAACCCTAACTCTCACCCTCACCCTAACCCTCTAACTCTAACCCTACCCTAACCCTCACTCTCACTCTACCCTAACCCTCACCCTAACTCTACCCTAACCCTAACCCTCTACCCTAACCCTAACCCTAACCCTAACCCTACCCTACCCTAACCCTAACTCTACCCCTACCCTAACCCTCTAACTCTAACCCTACCCTAACCCTAACCCTCACCCTCACCCTAACCCTAACCCTACCCTACCCTAACCCTAACCCTACCCTCACCCTAACTCTAACCCTAACCCTAACCCTCTAACTCTAACCCTAACCCTCTAACCCTAACTCTACCCCTACCCTAACCCTAACCCTAACCCTAACCCTAACCCTAACCCTAACCCTCTAACTCTAACCCTCCATGTTGCTGAGTTCATGTTCTTAATCGTGTTTTAATCGTAGCCTCCTTTATTTGATAGATATTTGTATTTCCACTCTTGTTCCTGTTGGAGGCGCTATTTCTCTGTGGTCACGTGGGAGCCCAGTCCAACAGCATCCAAATTCTGCAGGATGCTGCGCGTAAGTGGCAGGAACAGCCAGGTCTTGGTGCACGTGCTTCTCCCCTGATGCTGCTGCTGTTTCCCACCGTACCTCCATCTGTTCCCAGTTAAATGGACCGAGCCGCTGACCTGTGACAAGTGGGACTGCAACTGTACCTTCACCCGCCAGCGGGGGTGCTGCTGTGCAGCCAACGACATGTACCAGCTGGAGGAGGAGACCTTCACGAGGTTGAAAACTCTGTGGAATGACGTCAGCCAGCTCGGCAGCAGAGTTCTCCAGCACTCAGGTGAGGGATGAAACGTGCACACAACAGGTGTTTCACATGCGTGAGCGTCGGTAGCCCTGGATAAATAAATCCTTCTGTACCTCAGAGAGTATCAAGGTTGCCTTCAAAGCCACCATGAACCCCAACGTTGCCGTCTTGATTCCTGGAACTAATGAGAGGTGCTTTGGGCCCTTCAACACCAACGTGCCCCTCCCGTATGCCTCCGTCACGCTGAACCACGGCCAAGGATATAACCCTTCGCTAGGTAACAGAGACACAGGGTGCAGGTAAGAACACCTGTGCTGAGCTTCAGCTAACACGTCTCCTCCTTCGTCAGGTGTCTTCACTGCTCCCATCGCCGGCGTTTATCTCTTTTCCTACACCGTCTACTCGTTGGTGGAAAAGGACACACGCATTTATCATAAAGTAAGTGAGTCGGAGAGCCTGTAAGGAGCCTCAGGACTGCCCCCTGGTGGCTGGTTGTCATTCCTCTCGGTGCATCCTGGTGTCTGCAGTGTCAGCTGATGAAGAACGGGAACGTGACGGTCAGCATATGGGAGAACAACCGTGAGGATGGTGAAGACAGCGCCACCCAGGTCAGATAATGGGTGTTCGCCGCGGGGGGAGGGGGGCAGCAGCTGGGGGCAGATGTGAGGAATCATCTGCGTTTCAGGTGGTCCTGCTGCAGATGCAGAGAGGAGATCAGGTGTACGTGGAGCTGATGTCTGGGAGGAAGCTCTGCAACGGCCTGCACAACAACATCTTCACCGGTCACATCGTCTACCCCGACACCGACTGACCCCGAGGCTGGGGGGCCTCGCTGGGGGCGTGGACACACTGGACGTAGCCTGAACGTTATTGACCTGTAATAAAGGCTGTTGGTGTTATTAACCTGTAATAAAGGCTGTTGGACACAGAACCGTAGACACGTGCTTGATATGTGGACCTGGGGGAAACGGGGGGGGGGGGGGCAAACACACAGTAACACACACTCACCACACACACTGTTAATACACACTCGCTGTTAATACACACACACACACACACACAGAGAAACAGAGAAAGAGAGAATAAAGGAGAGAGATGACTTGTGACCAGTAGAAGATCTCTGCCTGCATGTAAATTATTTAATCTTTCCTTCCTTCCTTCCTTCCCTCCCTCCTTCCCTCCTTCCTTTCCTTTCCCTTCCCTTCCCTTCCCCTCCCTCCCTCCCTTCCCTTCCCTTCCCTTCCCTTCCCTTCCCTTCCCTTCCCTCCCTTCCTCCCTCCCTTCCTCCCTCCTTCCTTTCCCCCCCCTCCCTTCCCTCCCCCCTCCCCCCTCCCTCCCTCACTTCCCTCCCTCCCCCCTCCCTCCCTCCCTCCCTCCCTTCCCCCCTTCCCTCCCTCCCTCCCTCCCTCCCTCCCTTATCCATCTTTCAACTACCTCTTCTTTTCTCCGTGCTCATGCTGTCATGACTAAGGTAAAGTCTGAGCCCTTAGAGTTCCGTGCGGTGACACACACATTCCCGGGAGCTGAAGTGCCCTTGAGCAGCTCCGTCCCCGTCGGTGGGGGCGCCCGTGTAGCCGAGGAACAAGGCGGTATTGTGGTGCTCCCTCACCATTCTGCTGAATAGGGAGGGATGTGACGCTGGTATTTGAAAAATTCCTGCTGACCAGCCCAACTCGGGCCGGCCGCCGTGGCTCGGCTGCACGCAGCTCTACCCAAATAAGGCTGGGCTTCCAAACGCCATGAGAGGGGCCGAGCTGAGGAGGAAAGCTGCTTAAAGGCCAATGCCCTTTTAAGGAGGAAGGTTCCTCTTTTTTCTCTTGCTCTCTCTCCTTCATCACTCTCCTTCCTCCTCCCTCTTTCTGCCTATCAACCAGACGTTGTGAGGTCATCTTGTTCCATCTCCTCCTTTTAAGCCAGTGTTTGGGAGAGGGAGGGCCCCGGGAATTATATACCCTCTGTGAAGCATTTGCACATCTGCATTAGAAGGCAGCAGGGCTCCGACAGCAGGACACTGACTCACGCAGTGAGTATTCTCTCATTTCCTCCCTACGCTTGCTTTCAATGAGGAAGCAGAGCTGCTTCTCTGGTCTTTGGTTTGAATCTGAGCCTCAAAGTTAAGTGATGGAACTCAACTGACTTTAGAGGAGTTGAGCTTTAAATAAGCAGAATGATCAGCAGACACTGAGCTTTATGAAATCGGGGTTTTCGTTGCTAATGAACGTGCTAATGACGCCTCTCTGAGGGTTTCGGGTTGGGGTCGTGTGTCTGGGTCGGGAGCCCATCCTCTGTCGTACCTCATGGCTCGGGAGAAAGCTGTGTATTATGGGATGTGCAGGCTAAAGCCACACTTCCTCAGCGAGTCCAGACGCCACGTTTGTCAAATCCAGGAAACTGCTACACCCGGGTGGAGGGGCGGCTGGTATCTGCTGTAAGATAAGGAAATTACCTTGGACGGTCAAAGTCTGCTGCGCAGTAAAGATCATTTCAGGGTTCTGAGCCAGACACGGACGCACGGATGGACTTTGCAACAGGGAGAAGACAGCCCGAACATTCTCGAGGTTAAAACACTTAGAGTAACTGCAACCGTCAGGATTCTCTACCAACACATTGCACGGCGGTTACCATGGCGATACAGCAACAATGCACCGAAAACACAACTTCCTCTTGTCAAGAAAACATGTTTGTGGCCTTGGGACGGTTATTTTAGGATTGTTTCTGCAGGAAAGTCTCGGTTTCTGTCACGGTTTAGGTTTTATTTCCACATTTAATCTCCATCTTTTTCCATTTTCTGTAGTTTTTATTATTTCAGGGCTGAATTACACATGAACGTCAGTGGTTAGCAGTCGTTCAAAGCAGGGATGGCGTCCTCACACTAGATATCAGCCTCACATCAGTCAGACGTGTCCCGACGCGTCTTATCGGGTCCTCCTGACTGGGCAAGGGTCCAACAATAACCACGGGTCTCCAGTTACACTAAAACACATGAACGCAGCTCCAGACCCTGACGGAGCCTTTTCAAGGTATGTGAGTCTTGGATGGCAGTGCACAAAAGTAGAGGGCAGAACCTGGGGGCAGAAGCTGAGGGCAGAACCTGAGGGCAGAACCTGAGGGCAGAACCTGAGGGCAGAAGCTGAGGGCAGAAGCTGAGGGCAGAACCTGAGGGCAGAAGCTGAGGGCAGAGCCTGAGGGCAGAACCTGAGGGCAGAACCTGAGGGCAGAAGCTGAGGGCAGAAGCTAAGGGCAGAACCTGAGGGCAGAACCTGAGGGCAGAACCTGAGGGCAGAAGCTGAGGGCAGAAGCTGAGGGCAGAAGCTGAGGCCAGAAGCTGAGGGCAGAAGCTGAGGGCAGAAGCTGAGGCCAGAAGCTGAGGGCAGAAGCTGAGGGCAGAAGCTGAGGGCAGAACCTGAGGGCAGAAGCTGAGGGCAGAACCTGAGGGCAGAACATGAGGGCAGAAGCTGAGGGCAGAAGCTGAGGGCAGAACATGAGGGCAGAAGCTGAGGGCAGAACATGAGGGCAGAACATGAGGGCAGAAGCTGAGGGCAGAAGCTGAGGGCAGAACATGAGGGCAGAAGCTGAGGGCAGAAGCTGAGGGCAGAAGCTGAGGGCAGAAGCTGAGGGCATTGAGTGCAGAGGCTCTAACGAGCATCTGACTTCCAGTTGTGGTCAGTGAGGGTTTATTAAGAGCAATGCAGAGAGAAAAGAGGCTGCGAGCTGCCAGCCCTGTATGACTGTGTAATAACGGTTACGTAAGCGTGCAGATCAGTTACAGTAAGAGGGGACGGGTTCCTGCGCCGGTCCGACAGAGATAAGACATCTGTGGTTCCGCTGCCGAGCATGTGCGCTTGGTCTCCTGCGGTCTGGCTGCACTTGAGCCAGAGAATTATTAAATACTTTTGGTGGAGCGCCTGGGCACGACTCCATTCATGCTCCTCCAGACCAGAGATGTGCACATGCGTCTTTGTGCCATGAGCCAAACACAGTTTACAGCTCTGCCGTCGAGTCTCAGCATCAAATGGAGCAAAGAACTGCAGAAGGAAAGTGCTCGTAAAATATTTGCGGTCTGTAGTTTTTCCTCGTGGCGGGGCCAGAGCTGGAACCTTCTGGAGTTTATTGTCTTTTTCTTAGCTCTGTTACGGCATAGCGCCCATTTTTAGTTCTATTTAAGAAAGTATAAAATAAGTGTCTTTAACTCTCAGTCCACAGTCTGAGCAGCAGGACAAGTTAGCATTCATAGGGCCAACCAGAGGAATCACATCCTGTGACCGTTAACCATCTGAACCCTCCTCAGGAACAGGAAGTTGAGGTGACCTAACTTCAAGATGGCAGCAAAGGTTGGATGGTGCAGACAGCACCTTGACATGGGTTTTGCACTTGGCTGTTGGCCCAAAAGCAAAAGAGAATCCAGAATGTGCTGACAGAGCGAGCGTGAGGAAACTCCGGCCTGTCCGCTTGCTGGCGTCTGCAGCTGTGAATGTGCACCACCGCCTGGTCACGGGCCCCGGCGGGGCCCAACGATAGGAGACGGGTCACTCTTAATGCTGCTCCCTGGTAAAGAGGGTCCAATCAGAGGCTGCGAATGAACGCTTTGATTCACGCTTTGACCTGCATGACCCCGACGTTGGCACCGTCCTAATGTCCGTGTCTGTTCCTGTGATTCACTCACCTGCATGCTGAGCATCATTAAAGGGACACGGAGACAAGAGCCAGAGGAGGTTCCCATGGCGACGCCGCCAGATCCCTCAGCCGCTGATCCAGATGTTTGACAGATCTCTCATTTTGCTTTCCTTTCTCTCCATCCCATGTCGTCAGGGAGTCGGCATGGCAAACAAAGGTCCGTCCTACGGCCTGAGCCGGCAGGTTCAGGATAAGATCGACAGCAAGTACGACCCAGAACTGGAGCAGATTCTGGTGGAGTGGATCAGCCGTCAGTGTGGCTCCGATGTGGGACGGCCAGAACCTGGTAAATTAGGGTTCCAGGCCTGGCTGAAGGATGGATGCGTGAGTGTAAACCTGCATGTGCATCCTGCTAAACTGTGGCCGCGCTCCTCCACGTGCACGTCAGCCGTCGTCTCCTCTCACATCTGCTTCATTCTCCCAGATTCTGTGCCAGCTGGTGAACAGCCTGTTTGTTGGGGACAAGCCCGTGAAGAAGATCCAAAACTCAACCATGGCCTTCAAACAAATGGAGCAGATCTCCCAGTTTCTGAAGGGAGCTGAAGCATACGGAGTCAACAAGACCGACATGTTCCAGACCGTGGATCTTTGGGAAGGTCAGAGGGGCTTCGGGCTTTTTTAGGACGAAACACGGCCTGGATTTTAGGAGGCTACTGACTGATCCACAGGGAGGGATCCCGTAAAACACCGAGATCAGCTTTTGCTGCCCCTCAGCTGCACATCAGGACTTAGGTTAGGTGGGTAGGTGGGTAGGTGGGTAGGTGGGTAGGTGGGTAGGTAGGTGGGTAGGTATGTAGGTAGTATGGTAGGTAGGTCGTTAGGTAGCATGTTCGGGTTTCCTCCAGTTCCATGAGCAGCAACAGCCTCACCACAGCATTATGGGATGTGGGATGGGATGAGTGATACCTGTGGTCTGTGTCTGGGGCAGCTAAGGACCTGGCCGCGGTGCAGAGGACCCTGTCGGCCCTGGGGAGCTTGGCTGTCACCAAGGACGAAGGCACGTATCAAGGGGACCCCAACTGGTTTTTCAAGTGAGTAGAAGCAGCGACCTGCGTCAGGAGTGGCGGCAGTGACACAACTGGAGTTTCCTCCGCTGCGTTTGCAGAAAAGCCCAGGAGAACAAGCGGGAGTTCAGCGACGAGCAGCTGAAGGCCGGCAAGAACGTGATCGGCCTGCAGATGGGCTCCAACAAAGGAGCCAGCCAGGAGGGCATGAGCTACGGAAGACCCCGGCAGATCATGTAGAACGGCTGCACCCAACTCCCACCTAGCCCCCTCCTAGAGGCTTCCAGCAGCTAACTGACGCAATAACCCGCTTTGATCCTTTGGTTTGGTTTAAATGTACAACCGTTATATTCGTACATCGGCCTCGGTGCCACGAGCACTGCAGTTACAGTAACTCACTCAAAGATGAGCATTCCCAGTTAGGATAGTTACAGTAGCTCACTCAAAGATGAGCGTTCCCAGTTAGGATAGTTACAGTAGCTCACTCAAAGATGAGCGTTCCCAGTTAGGATAGTTACAGTAACTCACTCAAGATGAGCGTTCCCAGTTAGGATAGTTACAGTAACTCACTCAAAGATGAGCGTTCCCAGTTAGGATAGTTACAGTAACTCACTCAAAGATGAGCATTCCAGTTAGGATAGTTACAGTAACTCACTCAAAGATGAGCGTTCCCAGTTAGGATAGTTACAGTAACTCACTCAAAGATGAGCATTCCCAGTTAGGATAGTTACAGTAACTCACTCAAAGATTAGCATTCCCAGTTAGGATAGTTACAGTAACTCACTCAAAGATGAGCGTTCCCAGTTAGGATAGTTACAGTAACTCACTCAAAGATGAGCGTTCCCAGTTAGGATAGTTACAGTAACTCACTCAAAGATGAGCATCCCAGTTAGGATAGTTACAGTAACTCACTCAAAGATGAGCGTTCCCAGTTAGGATAGTTACAGTAACTCACTCAAAGATGAGCATTCCCAGTTAGGATAGTTACAGTAACTCACTCAAAGATGAGCATTCCCAGTTAGGATAGTTACAGTAACTCACTCAAAGATGAGCATTCCCAGTTAGGATAGTTACAGTAACTAAGACATCCCGCACTTCCTGTCGTGCCACTATTTTTGTACATTGTCTTAATAAATGACTTTCAAATACATGTGCAATACTTTCTTTACCTATTTCCTACCTGTTGTCTTCCTTCTTAAATAACTAATTAAATTAACTAATTCCACTAAAGGTCAGTTTGCAGCTTAACCTAAAGATCAACACTTTATCTTTACCTGTATCAGCATTTCTGCACTTCAAATGATTTATGTTCAAAAACTGTTTAATACATTTGGAAAAGCACATTGTATAAATTATGATATATAACTGTACAACAGGCACAAATTCTGCATATATATGTATATATATATTACAATTCATAAAAAAATATACATACAAACCCCACACCTAAAATCCCACTTCAAGTTTTTGTCAGTAGTTGGTTGATAAACCAGTTAATATCTCCAAAGTTCATTATATTTAACTTTTACTCCAGTAATGTGGTAAAGAAACAAAAAAAAAGGAACCGTTTTATTGGAGCTATAACAAAAACGATTTATGGGTCATATTTATCCCACCCCAGCTGTTCTGGCCCTGTGAGGTCAAGCTCAACCTTTAGCATGTTTATGGGGGAGTTAGCAGGTTTATGGGGGAGTTAGCATGTTTATGGGGGAGTTAGCATGTTTATGGGTGAGTTAGCATGTTTACCTGATCACACTGCCCTTGATTTAGCAGCTTGTCTTGCAACATTGCAACATTTAAACAGGAAGCTGAAGTGATCCGGAGCAGGAGACTCCAGAAGCTCCATTCTAGCGCTAGCGGGGGCTGCGACCCCCCCTGGCCACACCTGTGGCTGCAGGCAGAAAGTGAACACTCATAACTCCCTTTCTGGGGAGTCACCTGTGCAGAACCCTGTACCGAAGCGTAACTAGCATCACACCCAGATTCACCACATTCTAACAACAGATTGCACGCACACGCACCCCTCCACAACACATCTCCAAGCACGCCCCCCCGTTCTCAGGGTTGCTGCAGGTGGTGATCGAGGACCAAACAATGCGTCCCACTGCAGAAGCATCATCCCTGTCGATGTGGAGGACTCCTGCAGAGCTTCACCAGACGCACCTTCATGGATCAGAATAAAAGGCCACGGCTTCGGTGCAGGCGAGTCCCTCTCACCCCAGGAAGGCTGGTCTGTGAGGGGCTGCAGAGGCCTGGTCCTGGCTCCCCAGCATGGTGGGGGTGATGATGCCAGTCTAGCCCTCCTGTCGCTCTCTGTTTAAAACAATCTCTTTGGCCTCAGAGTCCACCACTGCCTGCAGCTCCACCCCCGAGTCTTGCTCCTCTTCTTCTCTGGACACCTCCTCAAGCAATGACTCTTCCACCTCTCGAATCCTGAGCCCTCTGGGGGCTCTGCGCCCGCCCCATCTTTGGCACAGGCAGAAGAGGGTCCTAAGGTCCACGTGGCCCAGCGTGACCTCCAGTGTGTAATACAGAGACCAGAAGAGAGCAAAGCAACCCAGCAACAGCAGGAACTGGAGAAGAAGGCACAAGACCCCGTGTTATCTAAGGCTAGGACATCAGCTGGACATCAGGTCACCTCTGAGCTCCAATAACAACCAAGTGAAGTGAATAAAGCTGCTGTTTACTGCTCCGACAGCATGAAAATGAGACTGACTGAGATGTGCACTGACCTTCAGATTGTTAGAGGTGAAGGGGCTGAAGACCTCTGGTGGTACCTCCAAGCCTGGGGGGCAGGGCAGAGAGAAGCTGCTGTCCAAATACCTGCCGCTCATAGCCTCCTCCACCACCCTGCCACCATCACAATCAGCATCACAAAACCAAAATGGCTGCCTTACATCACCCTGCTGCTGCTCTCACCGCTGCCTGGCCTTGACTTCACTATAGGTCATGGAGGAGCCATAGAGGGTCAGGGTCCACCGCTTCAGCTCTCCCAGAGATGCAACCTTCTTAGAGGATGGCTCTTCTGCAGCAACAGAGAGGACTCAGACTAGACCGCGACTACGGAAACAGCCCAACTACCCTGGAGCCCGAGCACTGCCTTACGGTGGTCCGATATCCTCAGGGTGTAGCGGCCTTCTGCCCTTTCCCCCCAGCAGCGCACGGTTGAGAAGGTCCAGTCCTGGTAGCCTGAAGGGTCTCTGGGCACAACAGAAACACACCGACTGACTACTCCCCATTAGCCTACAGCAACACCCCCAGCAGAGGGTCCAGGGTCCAGGGTCACACCAGTGGGGGAGCACGAGAGTGCTCGGGTACCTGTCAATGACACGGCGAGCACCGATCACCGACGTCATCCCGCTGGGACACACCAGCACAATCTCCAGGGCGCCACGGCGGGGGTGGGTGATGGTCACGGTAACAGCCACGTGTTCCAGCGTCTTCAACCCGGACTGGGTCAGATCAGAAGCCGAGACTGGGGGGACGGGAAAGGGGTGCAGATTAGGGAGCGTGTGTGTGTGTGTGTGTGTGTGTGTGTGTGTGTGTGTGTGTGTGTGTGTGTGTGTGGTGCTCAACAAAACAGTCTGGGCAAAAAACTAACTGGGGTAAAAATATACACAGCTAATGGAAAGATAGTAAAGGAAAGCCCCCCTTTCCTTCCCTCCGCTCGTAGGTGCTCAGAAATGTCCTGGTATTTCCTGTGTTCCGACGACCAATGAGCCGCGTTGCTCTCGGGCCATGTAGGGCTACACACACGTCCTCGGCACAAGAGGGACGCGGAAGGATGTGGGACTGTAAACAGAGGTAAGGAAGGAAGCAAGGACGCGGAGTCCAGGGCAGAGTGGGGGAAAAGGGATGGGGGGTCTGTTTGGGAGCCACCAGAGGGAGAAGAAAGGATGAAGACTGGATCGATAGGAGGGAGAGTGGGAGGGAGGGAGTGAAGGAGGGCTGGAGAAAAATGACACCAGGGAAACGGGAACGTTAGCCGGAGAAGTGGAAAGTCTGTATAAAACCCACATGCTTCAATAATTGAAGCGCTGCCGTAGACACCACTTTAGTCGTTCTGCTAACTGTCTAATGGCTCTGAGAGAAATGTTCCTCTCCGTTGGTCCTGGTTCCTGCAGGTTTAACATCACAGCAGCTGCTGAAGCTTCATGCTCCAGCAGCTGCCAAACATTTGGCTGTCGAAAAATCCTCAAGAGGAAAAAAGCTGTCGATTATAAAGCGCAGCCACATTCAAAAGGAAGGCAAGAGAGTAGAAGAGCAGCGTGGAAGGAACAATGGGAAGGGGGGTGGACCCCTAACCCCTAACCCTAACCCAGCAGGGTCCTCCCCCTGCCTCACTTTCACCTTCACTGTTGAGCTGAGATGAAGGAAAACAGGGAATTGAGGAGCGATAATGGAGCGAGAAGAGCCGAGGCCAGAAAAGATGGAAAAGACCGTGAAGGGGAGGACCCACTGGTCACCACGGTCACCACGTATCAAAGTCACCACAGATGACAGGAGGAGGAGGGGGAGAAGGGGGAGGAGGGGGAGGAGCTGGGAGGAACACTCAGAAAGGTGCCCAGTTTAAAGACTCTTAAGGAAAGAAAATGAAAATGGCAACTGGAAGAGTCAGATGCAGTATTTCACTACAGAGAGAACATTACCAAATATGGGAAGGTAGACAGGCGGGGGGGAGACAGGGAGGGAGGGGGGAGAGAGAGACAGGGAGGGAGGGGGGAGAGAGAGACAGGGAGGGAGGGGGGAGAGAGAGACAGGGAGGGAGGGAGACAGGGAGGGAGGGGGGAGAGAGAGACAGGGGGGAGGGGGGAGAGAGAGGACAGGGAGGGAGGGAGACAGGGAGGGAGGAGAGAGAGAGAGAGGGAGGGGGGGGGGAGAGAGAGGGAGAGAGAGACAGGGAGGGAGGGGGGGAGAGAGAGACAGGGAGGGGGGGAGGAGAGAGAGAGACAGGGAGGGAGGGGGGAGAGAGACAGGGAGGGAGGGGGGAGAGAGAAACAGGGAGGGAGGGAGAGAGGACAGGGAGGGAGGGAGAGACAGGGAGGGAGGGGGGAGAGAGAGACAGGCGGGGAGGGAGGGAGAGAGAGAGACAGGGAGGAGGGAGGGGGGAGAGAGAGACAGGGAGGGAGGGGGGAGAGAGAGACAGGGAGGGAGGGAGGGAGAGAGAGACAGGGAGGGAGGGAGGAGAGAGACAGGGGGGAGGGGGGAGAGAGAGGGAGGGAGGGGGGAGAGAGAGACAGGGAGGGAGGGGGGAGAGAGAGACAGGGAGGGAGGGAGAGAGAGAGACGGGGGGGAGGGGGGGGGGAGAGAGAGACGGGGGGGAGGGGGGAAGACAGACAGATTTACCTTTCCAAGTGCGGAGCAGCTCCTGGGGATAAGGAGGGATGGTGGCCTCCTCCGTTATCACTGGGCTCTGGTAGGACACCAGGAAGGGCACCGACTCCCACACCTGAGCAGGAGAGAAGCAGCAGTGAGCGTGAGCGTGCACGTGAGCTGCAGCTGTGAGCGTGAGCGTGCACGTGAGCTGCAGCAGTGAGCGTGAGCGTGAGCGTGCACGTGCGTACCTTGGCAGCATTGACGAGCCTCCAGGCGTTGAGCAGGCCGAAGCCGTGCTGGTGGCTGTGGTGGAACCCGGCTCCATTGAGCCTCCAGTCCGCGCTGGTATCGGCCTGGTCAACAAAGGCAGAGAGATTCAACCCAAACACATCGGACAGAAACTCCAAGGGTCTCGCCACAAAGGGTCCGGCGATAAACGGCGCGCTAATCGCGGCTACCTTGGTGGCCGTGAAGGCGATGAGGTGCTGCACGTCCCTCCAGGTGAGGCAGGGGCGCACCTGCAGCATCAGGGCCACCATCCCTGCTGCCAGAGGAGCCGTGGCAGATGTTCCCGTGTGGGTCTCCGTGCACCCGGTGCCCTTCTTCATGGACCAGTCCGAGGTGACCTGCACAGTTGTGTTGGGGGGATTAAACACTTTAGGCTCTAAAGGTCAGAAAGGCCCGGGAGGTCAAACACAAAGGTCGTAGTCTATCCCAGAGGAGCCAGACGTACGGAGCCTTCAGGAGGAACGACCCACCCTGATCCCAACATCAGCTCCGTGTGCAGTGAGGAACTTCACACATCACCATGAAATGACAGCAGGACGCCAGCACTCAGTGCTCTAAAACGCTCCGTAAGCTCCCGAGAGCCTCGGCTCTGAAGGCCAACGTGAGCCTGGATAAACAGGAGGTGGGGGGGCTCCAGACACTAAAGGACCACGTTAAACAGACCAGAATGGAGCTGAATTCAGATCTATGAAGGGGGTTCAACCATCCAGCAGTGCCGTGTGGTCACCGGCCTCAGCGTGATCCTGCTGTCTGGTGTGAACATCTGGATCCTGGTCAGACCAGCAGCCCTCTGCGCCTCACATCTGGGACTTTCCAAACGCTGATCACGCCATGTCGGCGGAGAAGCAACTTAAAGGCATTTGAAAATCACCACGTCCACCGACATGGACCTGGAACTTGGACCCATATTGAAACCCAAACTCTTGGTTTTAGGCCAACGTACGATGCTCCGGAGCTTGTTCCCCCCGCTGCTGAAGGTAACGGCCAGCATAGACGCGCAGTCCTCGGCGTAGAAGGGCTTCTTGCCTTTCTCGTCCACGGCGCCTGCAACGCGGATGCACTGGAGTTACCTACGACTCGCGCACGTTTAAGAGACACAGAGCCGAGGGACTGAGCCTGGTACCGATCGTGATGGTGTAGATAGAGTTGGCGTAGCCGTCGTAGTTGCAGTTGTCATTGTACTGCCCACCGTTGCCACTGGCCACCACAAAGATGCTGCCGAAGCCATGTCGACCTGCAATCACTCCGTGCTGCAGAGCTGCCTGGAGCCAAGGAAATCACTCACAGAGGCCAGAAAACAAAATCAACCCAGCCGAAGCATGAATGTGTGGTGTTGTGCTGCCCCCTGGTGGCCATAACACGACAGGGCAACCTCTTCCTCACCTTGCCCAGGGGGTGGGGTCCATCCACTGTGCTTCCGTCATCTTCTGGACCCCAACTAGAAAACAAGATTCTAAATCAGAATTTGAGCAAAACCCTGAGAGTTGTACTGCAGCATTGCTACCAACTATTGATCAACATAAATGGCACGTCACCAAATACATGCAGAGAGAGACATGCTAGGAACCTGCAGCTGTAGATGTCATTGACTTGGTAGTGCTTGTTGAAGGCCACAGCCTCCAGGCTGTCTGTCAGAGGTCCGTCCAACACTCGGATACCTGGACAGAACACAACAATAAATGCATGTGACATCCATTCCCATCCAAACATTCCTCGTCCAGGCGGAGTACCTGCCACCTTGCTGCCATACGCCACCCCTACAGCGCAGAAGCTGTTGTTGGGAACCGCTGCAATCTCGCCAGCACACCTGGTCCCATGGTGGTTGTCACTGTGGGGGTCCGGGTGGGGCATTGGGTCGGGGTCATTGGAGTTCAGGTCGTAGCTGCCCTCCGGGCTCTGGTGAGAGGAGTTACGCAACATCGGAGACGGCGTTAGAAGAAATCCCATCTGGTCTCGGCTTGAGAAGGAAGCTTCTCTCTATTTCAAACTCACATAGTTGGACTGGATGTCCTGGTGCGTGTGTTCTACCCCGTCGTCGACGACAACAACCGTGACTCCCTGGCCGGTCACATTGTGCTCCCACACCCCCGTGACGTTTATGTCCATGCCTTTATTATGGACGTTGTGCTGGTGGAGGAAACAAGTGAGTTACACATGTCAGGAGCATCTTACACAGCCAGAAACTCCGGGGAGGACAGCTTTAGAAGCACAGTAGAAGTGTAGGTGCTTAAAGACATTGTTGGACTACTAATAAAAAAGAATATACTAGTAAAACTGATGGATGAAAGCACACCTTTCGTGTCCCAAAGGCTCTTTTATTTGGAACCTTTGTTACAAGGCTCCAGTGTGCTTGGAACAGCTGTTAGTAAAGGAATGAATTTGAGCTGAGCAACCATTTATCACCATCCAAAAACACAAAAAAACACTACTAGCATAAGATTTGATTACTTGGCCTTCATCTGGAAACTGACCATCTTTTATCAGGGCTATAGGCATTTGGAGATCTTCTTTAAACATTTAGAAAAGTATAAATGAGGTAAAAATCTAGTACAAATGAACAAAATACAATTTACAAATGATCCAGGAGTTTTTAAATGGCCTGAGAATGATTAAATGCCTGAGAGTGGGGGTGGGGGGGTAGATACGCACCAGGTGCCACTGTTTAGGGTAGCTGGGGTCATTAAAGGCCAAGGATCTCTTCGAGCGGCTCAGCACCTTCTCCTGAGAGTGCCACAGGACGTCAGGGTGTGCTGCCAGGACCTCTCCATGACCGCTGCCCCACACTGAGGCAGCAGCGCCACCTTTAGAGCACAGCAGGTAGTGTCCCTGGAGCTGGCCGATCTGTCCTCGGCTCTGCAGACCCGCCTGCTCGGCTACCTGAGTTGGAAAGAATGAAAAGTCTGGAAAAAACCCTTTTTAAGTGTGGTCATATAAAGTATAGATTAACTGTGTAGAAAAACTGCCAAGTCCGGAATATAATTATTATATAATATTCATCAGGGACGAATGAGACCGGGGAACTTTGGCTGAGTTGGGTCTGACGGCTGCTTTTAACTCACTTTGGGCTGCAGAATCCAAAACTGGTCTCAGCTTTTCTCGATCATTTTATCGAGTATCCCCTCTGTAGGATCTAGCGCTGACCTACTGGGAGCTGCACACCTCTCACTACTGGCTCAACTGGAGATGAGTCCAGTCGTAGTCACTAATCAGGGGAATTTGGCTGATCTGGAGGGGAAGCTGAGGAGCAAAAGACTGCAATTTTGCCTTCTGCATGTCAATTTTGGTTTTAATCAGCATACAAATCTAACTTAAGAGAATTTCTTTTTCAAATTGTTCCCCAGTGTAATTACTATGCATATGCAAAGCGGTCTCCTCATTACTACAGTGTTTGCTTGTTGTCTTCATTTCTTTAGCTAAAGGTCACCAGCCAGTTGGAACGATTCTTTTGGCCATTGGACCAGAAACACAGACCAGGCCAACAGTACAGGACACAGCAAGGAGGCCAGCTGAGCAACTGCCACCTTGTTGTGTCCATCTACACAAGTACAATGAAGCAGGACAGAAGCACAAGACCAAAAGTGTTCAAATATGCTGTACCCTGTTAGCTACCACATCCAGCTGCACAGCAACTCTCTCACCACCTTCTTCCTCATAATACGGGCCGGGACGGAGACGGATAGCCCAGGACTGACCAATGCTGCAGGATGGCGATTGCCAAGGCAGCGACAGTGGTGGGGGAGATGGAGTCACAGTGACCAGGAGCAGGAGAGTGGCACAGGACAGAAATAAGAGGAATAGGAAGGTGGGAAAATAGGGTATTGCCATTGCAACAGAGGATGACGGGTGGGGTCAACCTGGCAAGCTCTCCTCATCTGATCAGCCACCTGGATGAGAAAAAAACACCCAGACAAACCAAAAATGTTAATATGTGAGGGAGAAAATCTCACATTACATTATGGATGTTGCAAACTAAACGCTAACAACATTCAAATTCGTGAATCTAGATTGAGGTCACTTCATTTTTTCCCCCAGAATCACTCATAAAATGTACAAAATGATCATTTTGTCCCAGAAACAGATGCAGGACATTTAGTTTATAGCTTGGTTATGTCAACAGCATGAAAAAGTTACACTTAGGGACATTCGAACACCTGAAATCTGAAATCTTGGTGAAAGACTTTAAACCACCTGCTGTGCCTTTTATTATTTAAGATCAAGCTAACGCTAAGTAGTTTGGGTGGTATTATTCTGTGGTATGCTAAAGCAGCTAACTCGAGTTATTCAGCGGAAAGCAGTGGGATTATTAAACTCGTAACAATGCAAACAAGCAGGTAGATGAATAAAATGGAAAGAAAACCACAGCATGAAAAGTTGTGGTCCAGTTCACTGTTTTTAGCATCGCTGTTGTTCTCAGGTCCGTCTAGTGTCCCTCGTTTAACAACGGAAATCTTAGTTCCCGTCTGGAAAATAATACTTCGAATAACAAATACTCGTGTAGGGTGATGTCATTCTCAAAACCTCCTCTTACCTTTCTCATAAAACTGCGGTTCACGTCTATTAATAGTGAAAGTTCAGAGCAATGTCGACCCGCATCTCACTTCCTGCTCTCACCGCGGAAGTACTACGTCATAGTGTTGCGCAACATCCGGCGTGTTTGGGCACGTCAATAAAAATGGATGAAAGATATTATAAACTCGCTCTAAATCCTTCTTTACAATCTCCTCACGGTGCAAAGACAAGGACTTCAACTAGTTTATTATCATCCAAACAGTAGTTACTATCTTATACAAATCTGGATGTAAATAACTTACAGTAAGTGTGGTGATATTGAGCTTTTTGATCACTCGAATGGTGTGAAAAAGTATTTTGTGTATAAAATGAAACCACCATGCGATATTACAGCTACAATACGTTCTTTATTGGTCAAACAGTGCTGCCAGTGTCTGCCATAAATATCCCATTCTTAGGCTTATTTACAGATTGCTAAACAATATAAAGTGTTCCTTGTTGACATATACCACGTTCTTTAGAGGGTGACATCATTTGGACTAGTTTCATGTCACTGAAAGATGGAGTGAGTTATTAGGCCGCTTCTGTATATCTGGCAGGAGCCCAATTAATTATTTAACATATACAAATGATATGGTGCAGCACCACAATAAGCAAGTTTATATGTGTGTTTGTGATTAAGAATGTGCAAATTGTGTACACGTATGCGAACAATATGAGTAGAAAGACATGACAGCTGATATATACGGCCCGGTTTTACACAGAGGCAAACCCGAGTACATGTAGTAAATGCTGTAACGATCTGCTATATCATCAATTCTCCATTTTATGCTTCGTTAATTTGTAAAGATTATTATATTGTAAATTCAATAGTTTTGATTAAATCTCTCCGCATACGTTCATATGCAAATACAGCTGTGGACACATACAAGCATGCTCATACAGATCATCCGGAGTTCATTTACTCACAAACCACAAACATCGCAGGTATAAAGGACCACGTGGAACCATACACTAGTATCTTTAAACCATCCCAATTAAATCCAATTAAGTGGATGATAGTTTCCCATTTTATATGTTGAAAACATTCTTTATTTTCCCACCATGTCTACCCCATTTATGAGACATATTTACTTCTTGCATCTCACGCCGCACTGATCTGCATAGGTAACTTAACCAGGTAACCAATGTTCTTGGTTGTTCTTCAGGAAAATAATGGCTCTAGATATCCTCAGGGCAGCAGAGATCACTGCAGGTCTGAAAACTCAAATACTTGAATACTCCTCAAACAGCACCAGCAACCTCCAACATTTAGGGAAACATCCATCTGTGTGGTTTCTGGAGAAGGTGTCACCGCTCTCTCGCCTTCACTTCAGGAGCGAGATGTCGTCCGCCAAATCCCCGTGTGGGTGGAGGCAGCGGGCGAAGCGCCACTGACACACCATGAGACACAGCGGCATCATAAAGAGAGCACAAATGCCCGCCATGATATAGGCGATGGTCATCAGCATAGATTCATCCGTCTGCGGGATGTTGTAGCCACAGTCCTCCAGGTCAACGCCATGGAACGGGCCTGTCACAGAGGCCGTGCGGAACTCATCGTGCACTGCAGAGAGAAGGAGAGTTCCCTCTGTATCACCCTGCAAACAACTGGCGTATGTTGCTCGTTGCTTTCATCCTCACCGTGGCACATGCTAACGGCAAAGCCAATGCGCTTGTTTTCCCGGTCGAAGACCACGTAGAAGCCCTCCATGATGACGGCTCCCATCACTGTACCCGTGCTGGACTGCGACACAGCGAACTTATAGCAGTCCTCCTGGGCAGACGCCACGTCCTCTACTGGCCGCAGGTATTGCTGCGTAAGTACACAAAAGCAAACACTTATTAGCTTTAGTTTCGCTTTAGCCTGCAGAAGTCTGCAGACACGCTCATTTCCAGACACAGTCTGTGTGTTACCTGTGGCAGGATAGAGATTCGAAAGGACTGATTGTGGTTTTCACTCATCAGGTAGAGGGAGATGACGGGGAAAATGTGCCAGGGTGTGGTGCCAGCCTGCCAACACACCAGTTGCTCCCCGAGCCAGAACCCAGAGGGAAACTGTTCAGTCTGCAAAAACAGGTTCAGGAGCCCTTTTAGGCTTCTTTTCCCACTTTTCACCAGCGTTAAATGCCCCAGGTTACACACAATGAGCACAAACAAGGCAGCGTAATTGTGCCCAAGCTTCCTGGCACAGCCCCACCCCCCAGAGAAGGTGCCAACGCCGTCCATCCAGGCGTGCAAAAGAAACAAATGTCTTCTATGAAAGGTATTGTGACATAGTCATGAAACAGAAGAGTGGATATTCCATATTCCTTTATACTGACATCAACTATTTCAAGAGTTCAGTCAAATGGAACCAAGGCGTGAGAGTGAAGCGTGTCTGGACTGACCGAAGAGGCAGCTTCGATTGCCTTAACGGCAGCCTGGAACACCTTTTTGGGCAGCCTGAGATTGGTGGTGCCACTGTCCACGATGCTCTTATCGTAGTTGTACTGTAGACGTCAGGAAGCACGTGTTACATTCTCAACAACTGACCGTTACCCGTTTGTTTTTGCTGATGCCAAACTGACCTCCTTACAGTCCATGTTGAGGTCCTGTCCGTTGACCTCAATCCGGACAATTATCACCTCATAGTACCATTCTCTACGGATGGGAGTGTACCAGATCTCTCCAACGTAGAGCGATGGATCCACACCGCCGATGATCTAAGAGCACATTCATAATCAGCTTCCAGTGCTGTCCAAGAGGATCTGTAGCTGCGTGTGTCTCACCATGCTGCCCCCCACTGTAGCGCTGCCCAAGGAATAGTTCTGAGTGAAGCCGGCGCCACAAAGCTGGAGGGAGAAGATGTTTGGGACGGAGGTCTGACGGACCAGTGAGTCAAAGAAAGGTTCCAGTGTCTCATCAGGCTGGAGAGAGAGACCAGGAATACAGAAAACACCCCCCCCCCAAACATACGCAGTATATTACATACTGGGCCAGGACAAGAACACACGTGTTCTTTTCAACAGATAGATGAAACAATTTAGCCCAAACGGTCGAAGGCCGTGGTTCTACTGCGTTTGGAGGTGCTAACACGCACTTACCCGAGCTATGTCAGCATAGGCCAGTCCCAAGATTCCTTCCCAATTAGATCCATTGATGAAGAAGCGATCTGACTGGATGATCGCGGCGATGTTGGCACGCAGCGTGGCGTTGGGACCGTGGGGCACGGACACCAAGTCGGTGCCCAGCTCTCCCTCCCATCGGCCCTGGGTGTAAGGGACGTACACGCTCTTCCCCTGGTCGTGGTACGAGCTGGAGCTGGGAGCAGATGTTGATGTTGCAGAGAAAAGGCAGGTTTAAAAACAACAATGCAAGAGATGACGTGACTTTTTAAGCAGCGTGGCTGGTGATTTGTGCTCCTCACAGCGAGCGGTGGTAGTAGCGTCGTAGGTAGGGATGAGCTGCAGCCCCGACAGCAAAGTTGCTGCTTCCTGTATCCACCAGAATGTTCAGCTATGGAAGGAAGAGCAAGAGGTTTGTGAGCCACTGCTGCGTCTGGATCAATCTGTCAATAACGTGACCGAGCTCAACCTTCACGCGTATCCTTATTTACCCGAGCGTCACTAAGCACATATCTGCTCGTCTCTTGTCTCCTGCTCTGTTCCCTGCACCCTTCCACTTATCTCAGGCTGCCCACTGTCCCCCCCCCCCCCTTTCCTGCATCGCACTCTGCATGAGTGTCATCTTTTGTGCATCAATCCAGAGGCAGCTGGTGGCTCAAAACTGCCACATGAGGGCAGGAAAGCACACAAGTCACAGAACCGAGCCGACAGTGTGGCACCAAAAAGAAAAAAAACCCACAACCACAGCAAGCTAGTCAATAATAGAGTGGCCCTTAAAATATCCAGAGAAGTGCTCGTGTCCCAAGGGCTCGGCTGAGCCTAGAAGCCATGAAAACATGCATCGGTTAGCAACGCTCTTTCTGATTGGCTGGTGAGTTGCTGACAGCTCAGGAGAGGTGTGCGTCCTTCATGCAGACCACAGGTTGCATTCTGTACATCAGTACCCCCCCACCCCCCCCCCCACTGAGGTGGAGAAATCATCAGAATAGAAGAAACAAGAGCAGAAAATTATCAGTGACTCAATGTCAGTTCATTACATCAGCATATACGTTACATGTTATTATCAAAGGGCCTTATCGTGATTAATGTGTGTGTGTGTGTGTGTGTGGTGTGTGTGGTGTGTGTGTGTGCCTGTGTGTGAGCAAAAGCTTGGCAACATCCACTTTAATGTGACTGTACAGCTCTTTCATGGTGCACGTTTCGGCACGGTTCTTGTCCACACCCGGCTGCCCGTGTTCCGACCCGCACCACGTGCACGCCACTGGTGTGCCAGCCTGCACGCCACAGCTGCACCCAACTGGCACCAGTTACTCTGCAGAATTAATGGTCCCATTATCTGGCTGGCTCACCCGGTCCTTTCACTTTTTACACAAACACACACGCCGTTCCTATATTATCTATAACATTAGGACTCAGACTACAGGTTATAGTATTTATGTACAGAAATACATTTGTTTCTATTGGCATTTAAACGCAACAGGTTTGCATCATAAGGACCAATGGAATAAAAATAGATGCAGCCGTTACCTTCTGCGGGGGGGAGCCCACGGCCATCTCCACGTAGTAGCCCTGGCCGGACTTCCCTCGCAGGTTATCGATCATGTCCACGAAGCTCACGCCGCCCGCGGCCGCTCCCCTCCGCCTGCGCGCGGCGCCGCGTTCCGTCGCGGCAGGTGGCACCTGCGGAACAGGAGCGGCGCGAGCGCCTTGCCGCAGTGGCACGCGGACCGCGAGCGGCAGGCCCGCGGGAGCTGCGGCGGCTCGCGCGGCGCTCAGCAGACACAGCGCCGTGCACGCGAGGAGCCCCGACAGCCACGGCCGCGACCGCGACGCCTCCATGACGGGACGTTAGTGCCGCGGGAGCCGCGGTGGTCTGGACCTCCCAAGCGCGCGCTTCAATCACAGTCCGCAGGGACACGTGAGCTCCAGTGGCGACGATGCTAAAATGTCGGATAAAACCATGGCAACCGGACCGTAACTGTGACCAGGATGGCTTCAACGGGCGCTACGTGACATTTGAGGACGATGTCAACGCCGGAACACAAATTACCTGGACGGTTGAGCTAAATTCAGGCCTTTGGCGTTTACTCCGCATATCTTGATTTCAAACATCCGGATCTATCGACGGTGGGGGGGCTGGCTGAGGGCTCCAGCGGACCCGCATCCCTCGGCTCTCCTCACCCACTCCCTTGGGTCGCCTTTCATTCTTTCACCTCCTCTTTCTCCTCATCCATTCACCCATCTGCATCCTTCTGTGTTGCTCAACACCAGCATCACCGTCGTCAACGCGCAAAATAAAACTTCCTGTTTTCCTGCCAAACATTTCTAAATAAGACTCGCCTAATTTAACCATCTACTTTTATCCGTTCTTCAGAGGTGCTGACGGCTCAGCACAAAGAAGACTATTTAGTTGCTTATTAAACGGGTCATAAAGAGGTTCTACGCGTCTTTAAACAACAGTGCTTTATAACCATTGACGTAAGGTCTTTTAATTTGAAAGCGCCGTCACGGAAGTCCTCTGGCCACTTCCTCTGCCAACAATAAACTCTGGGATTAAAGGGATTATTTTCATTTGAAAGATTGATTCCTGCTCTTATACGGGACTGTTTTTCTTTTCCTCTGCAGAATAGAGATTTTTTATTTATTGTTTATTAAAATCCATGTTATTTCCTTTAAAAGTAGCAATAGTTATAGGTGTAGTAATAAAAATATGAATTGGGCTTTGGCAAATATTAGCAGAAGTTATGTGTTTATTGTCACACTGACCTTTTGCTGGAACACTTTGATTAAAGGACAGCTCAATACACCCTATACATGTATTATTACATTATTATAAAGAACTCGTTCAAAATAAGGAGGCAACAAGAAAGCAACATAGGATTACAAAATCTATCAATTAGTCTTTCTTTTTGAAAGGAAGGCTTCCTCATGAGATGATCCTGGATATTCCAAGTATGGTGGAATGGTGGGAAAGGTGGCAGGTGCCATGATGTGGAGCCAGTTTTATTATTATGGGACCACAGGGGCTTTACAATGGTGAGAGAGTCCACACGGATCCATTAACCAAGGCTGTCATCTTCTCCTGGAAAGTAAGAACAATTTATTGAAAGAAAATACAAAAAAAATGTGACTTTCCACTCAGAATGCTCTTATTTGCAGCATTAGTCAACAAAATAATGCATTCGTCTTATAATAATTATACATATTGTTTGACTTTGTGGTTCACCGTGTTATCCAACTACAGACATACATTTTTGCATTTAATGTGTTATTACTCCAGGTTCTGTGACAGCAGCACCAGTCAGTCTGTTAGTGAAATAAGGATTTTAACGGAAGTTTCAGAAAAAACAGATTCAATTTCAGTGATATTCTGGATTCCGGAGAGACCTTTATGATCAAAGCCAGGGGCCGCTACAAAGAATACTTACTAGCTGATATGTGAACCTATTTGTGAATAAAGTGTTCTGCACCGCCATCTTTTGGACACCGTGTTGCTAGCTGGGCAGAATTACTCAGCCTGTACAGACAGATTGGGAGGGGAGAGCGAGTCAGTGTTGAACAAACGACATTGGTATTCAAGTTTATGGAGAGAAATGGCAACACTGCATGTGTGACATGGACACGTTGTAAGGAAATCAGAAAAGGCGTTTCTCAAGGACTCGGATCATCTCTAATGTTTTGCCCAGAAGCATCCAGCTGGAACTTTCTACGTACAAAGATACCGACGATACAAAGGTCAAAGATTAGCTTACACAACCATAGGACTGCGTCCCCACTGATAACAATGATAAGCCTTTTTTTCTTGATTTAACCTTTTTCTAGGAAAAAAGCTGACCGCTAGCGTGTATGAAGCAAACATGCACACACGCCCGTTGGTTCTTACACACTGGACAGCTAAAGAACTTTTAAGACCGTCACTAACCGATCCTGGCCGTCAGCAGTCCGAAATCCTTTAGCAAACGGGTTGCTGGCAATTTTAAGCTGGGTGATCTGAGAGAGAGAGAAAGTGGAGCATGTTGAAATGAGCTGTGATGAGATTCTGAGGAAAGCCAATGGGGCCGAGCGGCCCATTTGTTTAATGTGGTCTTACCCTATGGTTCTGATATGCAGTGACGGCCATGAAGCGTGTTTCAGGGAAGGAGAAAGAACAGAAGTTTCTGTGCGCATTGAAGTAACTATCAGGTGCCGGCTCCACATACACCACGTGGAAGCGTGGCTGGTATCGATGCATCGAGTTCAGTATCATCTGCTTATGAAAAGAGTGGAGGACAGAACACGAGCGGTTGAAACGCGCTCCGTTTCTGACTGTTTTTGCTACTAACAGCTACTAACATGTCCGTTGTCATCCAGCAGGTTGTTGGTGAGTTTGAGGCTGTCAAAAGACACCGTCTGCTTCATCCACTGGGCTCCACAGGCAGGTGAGTCTGGGTGAAAGTGCATCCTGCTGGGCGCTACCACGTCGGCCCGTCCTGCCACCAACCAGGAGGAGCTGTGGAACGCATACCTGACGCAGACAACAGCCTTGCAAAAAGTGCAAATCTAATCTTATTCAAGGACCATAAACGTGTAAAATGGGTGGAGGAGCTAGTCCCTCGCAGTCACCGCCGGTCTCTCTGACCTGTATCTTTTGTCATCAACAGGGACAAAGTCCATGAGCAGGACGTATTCAGCAGCAGGGTACATCCCAGTGATTTGCACCTGGAAGGTTGGAAACATCCTCCTGCAGTTTGAACAGACAGATCAAATTAAGAAATCCGATGGAAGACCAGGAAGAGAGCAATAAGGGTAGAACTCTTGTAGTTAACCGACCTCCCAGCTTTAGTAACAATCATCTCTGTTCCCAGCTGATCAAACTGCTGCCAGAGCGCCGGCATCTCCAGCTGGACCGTGATCCCGCTCACCTGGGGGGCCTTCGTGGGAGGCAGCGCCCCCCCGGGAGGCAGCGCCCCCACGGGAGGCAGCGCCCCCCCGTCTGCACTCGCGTAGCGCAGAAATAGATCACAGTTCTGTGGATGATCTGAAGGGAGAAATCAAACACTCTTCTCTGGTCACCGGTACAAACTCACCCATGAAACAAACCTACCGTCCATCATCGGAATGTTGGAAAAGTCCTTGTTGTTTCTCCCTTTGGTGTCTGAGCCCCTGCAGCGGTGGGCGAGTGTCCACTGTGTCCAGCAACCAGCTGGTTTTATATACTGGAGTCTCTCACCGGGGACTCGTGGCTGGCCTCATCCATTACAATAGTCATAATGTCACTCACATGCACTAATCACAGCTGCACGCACATGCACACCCACCACCCTCAAAAATTAAACCAGAAATGTGTGAATGCATCCTTTAGATTCCCTTTAATATTTTTGGTTCAAAACAAAACCTCTGCTTTGATTTTCTCATTGTTTTGGTTATTTTATCATTTCTTTTTTTACGCCCTAAAGTCTTGCTTGGAGGACTAATAATGTTCTAATCAGGCTGATGTTACATGGTGTGAACAGATGAAGACAACTACTAATTATTCCTTGTCTCTTTGGTTTGGAGTACTGTTTCTCAGGCGTACTAATGAGCCAGGAATGTCTAAGCTGGAAACTTTCTGCGTGAGCCTCACGTCAACCTTTATTATGCCTCAGACGTCCAATATGCTGCTGACAGACGTTCACAACTTTTATCAATGGCCAATGTGCCATCATTCCATCCTGCTCAACACAACAAATGATTGAAAATAATTCCCAGCGATGATGAGTGTGATGAGACGAGCCCCCTGCTGCTCTTGTTCTGGGTTTTTTAAACCCATCTGACTTCGTGTCTATACTTTCTTTATTTGCACATTTATTTTACCATGACCACCGCGATACCGTTAGAGGTGTTGTTCCCCCCTTGACCCATGATTCAATAAGATTTCTTAAGGTGTATTATATGGAATAATTGTGAAGGTCTGTCACAGCAGTATAATATGATTCATCGTGTCACAATTGACTTTTTAATGTTTACAACAAACAAATGCGCTGTAAAATATTGTAAAAGTTATAATCATATGGCGAACATCATTCCTGGTCTATGAATTAGCTTGGGCCCAGTCACCCAGTGTAATATCTCCTTCCACGGCTCCATGATGGGACAGTGCTGAAGGGTTCCAGCCTCGGGGCTACGACGGCTAATAAGGAGAGTTTTACCTCATAAAGCCCAACAGGATTTAAAGTTTGTCAATAGGCCAGTTCACAGCCCCGACCTGCTCATTAATCACACCTTTCATGACCACAGGCCATATGCTGTTGGACGCCCGAGCCAGAATAAAATGGACGAGTTCATTATTCTTCTACTTCAGGAATCAATCATGTGTCGCGAAAGAACTGTCTTCTTAACGTGACCTCAAAGGCTCGCTGAGGTCACCAACAGGTCAGCAAATATGTGAATGAAGATCTCACTGTTGGTTTCTGAATCTGTGTATGATTAAAAGTAAATGGGTTCCATATATTAATGTTGCTTTGTTGACAATTAGGCCTAACGAAACAGAAGATCATGAATGTAGCTAATTAAATATAATGTTTCTCCTTGTTGCTTTAATTTAAAAAAAGTAAATACCCTTAAATGATTTTTGGTTAAAAAAAATAGCTATTATTGATAGATGTATCTTTAAATCTGTTTTATGGCAAACTCTTTTTTCAGTCATCCCAAATTTTTCGACAGTCGTGCTTGTGGTAAATTGCGCGTCTGTTAAATTGAGAGTCAGAGAGCAACGAAGAATAAACAGTCAGATGTTTATTAAGCTGCATTTTGTCTCAGCAGTTTCAGACAAGCATCACTACACAGGGCATCTGAACATTCACATACCGCGTCTACATAAAATGCCACTTGATGGTACATGAAAAGAAAAGCATATTTGCGCAGAAACGCACGTGTCTGTGCAGGATTTGGCTTGCATGTACGCGAGCATTCAAGCGAGATGTTGCTATGGGGAAGAGAGAGTCCTGTCCTTTCACTGCAAAGTAGTGTGTCAGTAAGACGTTGGCTTCGTTTCTGATCTTGTCTGTGCACTTGAGGAAAGAAAGATGGGAAAACGGAGGAACGCTTCCAAGACAGACACGCTTTGATTACAGCTTAAGCACAAGATCACGGTAGGGCGGTTAGTTCTTCGCGAAAGTGGAAGAGACGATCTGGCCAATTTCCCCGACCTTCTCCTTGATTTCATCCACAATAGGGTCAATCTTTGACCTCATTGCATTGAGATCATCACTGCTAAGGCTCATTGCCCGGTTGTAGGTATCCCTGAGCTCCTCCTTATACTCATTAACGTAGGGAGTAACCACTGCTTTGATTTGTTCAACGTACTCAGCAAGTTTGGTGTGCACCTTCTCCACGATGGGCATAAGGGCCCCCTTGGTCTCCTCCACATTGACAGCGATCTTCTTTCGGAGTTCCTCCATCACTGGGTCCAGCTTGAGCTTCAGGGCATCCATCTCTTCCTTGTGCTTGGCTTGGTATTCGCTGACAATGGGCTGCAGCATTGTGCGGTACTCATTAAGGTGTTGTTCCACAACTGCCCTCAGCTTTTCACGCTGCGCTGCAGTCTCGTCTTGCAGAGTCTTGAAATCATTCTGGATGTTGGTACGCAATTCACTCGTGGCATCAGAGATGGTAGAAACCACAGAGTCGGTTATGGGAGAAACGTTACCCTGGAGTGTCTTAATCTGACTGTGAATATCATCCACGCGCTGCGCCAGCCTGTCCCTGGAAAAATAACGTTTGGGGAGCAGAAACATTGTTATACTGGAAATACTGCGAGAGGCGGGTACCAGGTAAAGAGCAGGAAGGGTTGCACCAGTGGGAATGTCTTACTTCAGCTCTTTGTACTCGGGGTCATCGAGAGTAGCCAAGGCGCTATGGGCCCGTTCCTTCACACGGTCCAAGTACATGTTGAGGGCAGACCTGAAATGTTCCAACTCTGTGGGTGCATCAGCCATCAGGGAAGCGGCCTGAGAGCCTAAGAAGTGGGAAAAGGTAGAAAAAGGTGACACTCTCATAGAATATGGAAGAAAATAAGTAGGGAAAAAATATGATGTCAAAAATGATGTTGCAAATGCAGAGAGAATTTTCTCACCGACAGCCAGCAGAAGGGCGAGAGCAAGAACCACAAATTTCATAATGGCGGTCTGCAACATTTAGGAGAAAACAGTTATTAATGACTCTAAGTGGACGAACTTTGAATGCATTAATGAAACTAAATTAAATAAAAAGGAAAACAAGTTGGAAAAACCTATATTAAAGCAGAATGGGAAAAATGTGTTCCCTAAAACGACTCAGTGGGTCGAGAAAATACCAAATGAGTGGGACTCGAGCAATTTCGGCACATTGGACAAACAGCTAAAGAAGATTAGCTGGTTTATCTTGTGCAGTGCTTTACAGTACGTTTGAGTTTTAATTTAGAAAACCATTTCCTCTATGCTCAAATACAGGAAAACAAACATATTAGGAAAATTCAGAGAATAGAATGGAAGTTCAAAACTTCATCTCCCAGGAACTTTACTGTCAGACCAAATACATCCCCGCATTCACGCCACAGGTCAAGTCCCTCACGACCACAGCTTCAGCATTTCTTACCTGGTGGAGTTCCGGATGAGACTGAGCAACTTCAGGAACGCAGGCCCTTTTTATCCTGTCTGGATGGGGGGTGGGGGTGGGTGGGTATGAGTGTTGTGTGTCTCAGCAAAGTTGGACCTCAGCCTCCAGCCTTATCCCTCAGCAGGGAGACTGGGTTTAGAGTTCAACGGTCACCTGCTGGGATTAGATCACCCAGCACACTCACATGCGTGTGCATGTGTATGTGTGTCTGTGTGCACAGCCACACACTCAATAGTTCACTAGGTTTTAAATGAAACCAATGAGTTTCCTAGTAAATTATGGGTAGACAGATCAATTCTTTTTGCCTTTTCGACAGCTCTCCAGCCCAAACCTGGACAAATCAGGACATAAAACCCAACATCACGAGAGAAAAGAAAAGTGTTTTTAAAGGAGGGTGCTGAAAAAAGGTAGAGTTTGGGGGTTTTGATGCCATAAAAGGAGAAGCTGAGAAGGCTCTATATTTAACGATGCTTTTTTTCTGCTCACTAAGATCCGACGCTGATACTTGTTTGCTACAACCCAGCTTTAGGAGTCATATTCAAATGCAATCATGAACAAGTCGATCAAACCATCACCTTCCCAGACACCACGTAGCAGCGCAATAATCTATAGAGAACAGAGAAAATGGAGAAACCTATCTGTCCTTTTTGATAAGGTTTCTGGCTCATGTGTGAGCTGCGATTAATCGGTCAAAGAGTGTGAGTGTGTGTGTGAGTGCGTGTGTGTGTGAGTGCGTGGGTGAGTGTGTGTGTGCGCGTGTCATGCGTTTGTTTGTTGTCCCAACACTGATGGACTTTGCCATGTTGATTTCAAGTAATTTGACCATTAACAATAAATATGCTGGAAAACTGTCTCTCAATCACCAGTACTTTGATGTTGTTAGTACTCTGACAGTACTAACCCTAACCCTAACCCTTTGACAGTACTAACCCTAACTCTGACAGTACTAACCCTAACTCTGACAGTACTAACCCTAACCCTAACCCTTTGACAGTACTAACCCTAACTCTGACAGTACTAACCCTAACCCTAACCCTAACCCTAACCAGCACTGCATTATAGCAGAAATAATGAGGCTTCTAAACTGCAGACTGATCCGTGCAGTAAAAGCTGCTCTGTCTGCAAAGGTCTGAACCAACTCGAGGGAAGAGACGAGGATCAGTGACTCTTGGGTCACATCGTTTCTGTCCCACATAAAATAAATAGACTTTTCTCTGAATAGTAAAAGCTTCTTCTGTGCTGTGTATTTCAATCTTAGATTAAATTCAAATGTAACCTACCAAAAATCTATTTGTTTTACAAAATGTGTAGAGATAACTGCAGATCAGATGGATGGGGATGATCCCTGCTTTGGACCCATTTGGAGCACAGACGGGCTTTGGCTGGACAGGAGATATTTACTGTCACTGTGTGGGTGAAAATACAGGCAGATGGTCTCAAAAGTGGAGATGAGGGGGATCTCTACCATCCACAGTGTGCAACATGTCGGGCCACGAGTGGTCTGATGCTGTTTAGGATTATTCCTCAATGTCTCAGACATGTAGTGTGGATGTGCAGCTGCTCGCTCTCATATCTACGGTTCTGAAATCAGACCTGTTGACCAGATGGGGCTTATCTGGAACAGCAACCTTTGAGACTGCTAACACTGCAGCCACTCGATTCAGCATCCACATTCAATGACCTATCTAGATAAGAGATGTTGTAACTGTTATCAAGACAAGAATCTGAACTCTCCGCTGGCAGTTCGCTCTCATTCAGGGAGTTTAATGCAATTTTTAAGATTTACTTTGAAAAGGGTTGCTAAAGGTTCCATTATGCTGAATATAATAATTCTGTGCATTAAATGTAATGATTATTGAGGTCAATTTAATGATCCAATTACCAATCAATAAATAAAATAACATGTGTAGAAAAGAGTGAAAGAATTGCTGTAATACTGATCAAAAGTCATCTGATTTAACATGTGATGAGACTTTAAGTGTTCTACCACAGGAAGAGAGCAAGGCAGATGTGAGTAATTGCCTGGAGCTGATAAATATTTAATCATGAAGTCCACCATTTGATCAGGCCCTGGCTGAGGTTCAGGGGTCACATCATTGTTCCAGCTGCCTCCATGATGGAGCACCCAGCAGGGGAAGTTATCTCAGCTGTGATCAACAGTGTGGAGCTGTCTCTCATTCTCTCCAGCACACTCACACACACACACACATGTGATACTTCGCTGCAGAAACGGCCTTTTGCAATGTCACACCTGCTGAGGTCACTTATGCTTTAATACAGATATTTGCAGCAAAAGCCCAGGGTGTCACTGTAGGCACCCTAGTTTATGAGACATAACATAAAAACCCCACTCTGAACTTAAATAACCTAAATCATTAGATAACAACTTCAGCTAAGCGGTTTCACAAAGCAATTTCCAAACTCGACTCCAAACAGCCGAGCGTTATTCCTGTTTCATAGTTCAATCAATGGACAATAAATTGTACCAATCTAGAGATTGCTAATTTTGTGGAAAAAATCAGATTAAAATATTTCATTTCAGATTTTGAGATTAAAAAAACATTAAAATGAGGCACACAGTCAAGGATTAATCCATTCTCAATAGCAGGAGTAACAGTAGCAGCAATAGTTCTAGTAGCAGTGACGCTAAGCATGAGAGTATCAGGAAATTTGTGTATTTAGGTGTTGAATTAACAATCTAAGTTTCAAGGCCAGTTTACAATGTTTTTTCCAAAAAGTACAGGTCATTCACTCTGTTACACCGCCCACACCATGGCAAACACAGGAGAAAAGTGGTCCTGACCAAACCCGTGCATGCTGCCAGTGAATCGGTCTTACACGTTGTACATTCAGATAAATTAAATACATCTTAATCAACGTGCCCCCAGCAGATTAAAGCTGGTTTATTTCGTTGGTGACTGTGCCATCAATAATAGTATAATACCAGCAACCCTCCCTCCTCAAGACCAATTCCCTTTCTCTGAGCCACAAACTGCCCAAATTAATGTTTAATTGAGGGCTGCTCAGGCTGGTAAATCATCACAGATTGATGGGTCAATGACAGCCTGGCGAGTTAATCGGGTTCGTTTATGTTGCAACGGTTCTCCCCTGCCTGCCCTCTTCTGGCCACAACAGGAAACAGATGAGGACGGAGGCCTCCACTGAAATATAATCCTAATCTGCACACACATGATGCCAGGAAACAGCTGGTTCTATGCAGCCAGTAGATAAAAGTGTGTTGCATGAGAGCAGTGTGAGCCGGCTGGTTTTGGGCCCTGGCTCCGGGACAAAGGCTTACAAAGCAGCGTTAATCTGAGCCACCTGCTGAGAACTGAGTGTTCATCAGAACACAGAGCCTTTTGTAATGAAAAAGGATCGAACACTAGATCTTTACAAATCCGTCCTGAAAGGTATTTTAACTTTTTTTGCATGTTGCCCTTTCTCTGTGTGACACCAATGCAACGTTAGACACTTTTGTCATTTCCTCATCACTTTAATTCAAACTTTCACTCAAGACACGTATTCAGTTCATAGTTGTGTTGCTTATTGAGATGATTCTATTTGCTGATTCTGATTTTCCACATGCTGTATACCTGTACATAAGAAACAGAGTTGGTACATTCCCTAACAAAGCTTGGGCTTATTTTAATCCAGGACTATTGACTGGAAGCTAATACCACACAGTTTCTCACTGTTTCGTCTTCTTAACCGCTTTGTCCCTTTCAGGGTCGTGGTGAGGGTGCACATATGGGTGGAGGCACGTCCACCCTGGATAAGTCGGCAGTTCATTGCAGGGCCCCATGTGTGTACTATTTGGGGGGGGGGGGTATTTTCTTTTCTTTGTCACTGTTACTGTATTAGAATTCTGGTTCCCAGTCTGTGTGTGTGTGTGTTTGTACTTAAGCCTATATTGGGGACATTTTTCAAAATACACACCAGTTGATTTGGGTCAGCTGTACAATTGGGGACAAAAATCACTGTCTCCAATTTTTTTCATTTTTATTATATTCTACAAGCTCCAACATGCATTGCTGTCACCTTTTTCTGTTTTGGTGAGTAAGTGTGTGCACCTCACACAAACCCCTACCTCATGTGTACAGAACTACATCATATACATGACCCCAATTTCACTATAAACTCTCTGATAAAAGTGTACCTCCTCTGCTGTTTAAAGTTATCGAACCTAATTCTGTAGAATTATAGAATATAAGGCTAGATTGTTATTGCATCGTGTTATTGTCTCCTAGCTTTATGGTATGATGTAATTCCAATGTTGCCCCCAAAGGTAGCTGCCCCTGCAATTGCTGCAGTGCCTCCACAGATCCCTCATTAGCCAATTGTCGTAATGAACGATGTGCCGCCCACAAGTCACCTTTCTTGGCAGAGTGATCTCGAAATACACCTCCCCTACCCACTCAGTTGAAAACCAATTTACATCACAAATGATGAAAGAAGTGCTTTCTTTTCCGGGTCTTGCTGATTACAGTTGACAATACCTTCCTTCCTATGTAGCACCCACTACTCTTCTGAGACAGCTGTTAACTGAACAACAACAACTGCGTCCTTGGAATGGGCACAGCAGCAATTCATAACTTTGAAACAACTGACATCTGCCACCCATCATCATGCCTGGGTCTTCCCTTTGCTCATCAGCCCAAATTGTCACACCTGTTTGGATCTCGGCTATTTAAACCTCCTACCTGGCACTCACTCTTTGCCAGATTGTTTCTGTGTTCATGTGTGATTCTCCAGCGTTGTTCTTGGGATTGTTTTCCTGGTTTTGACCCCGCCTGTTCTCGAACCGCCTGTGTTGCTCCTGTCCTGGTAATCTGCTTATTCTTCTGTCTGACTAAGCCTTTGCTTGTCTCTGTCTGTTCCCATTTGCCTGAGTTCTTCTCATCCTGGAGCAAGTTCTTGCCTGAGGATTATGGACCTGTGGGATAATTTCCTGGATTTATTGGGCATTGTGTTCTTTTGATGAACAGAGACTGTTTATCAATAAAATCGATAACTGGCAAAGTTCTTCTCTGTGGTTTGTGTGGTGCATCTGGGCCCAGCTTCTGCCCGTGACAGGTGTGTTACTATATTACAGGACAAAACTTAAAAAACATCAGTACAGTGGCAACCACCATGCACAAGATTGGGGCCTGGCCAAAGTTATAGACCACACTGCCCATGGAGTGATGGAACATCCCATCATAGTGCCAATAGATTATGGCAATACACTTGGAAAGAAAGAGGGTGGTGGGGGGGGTGACGGAGAGACTGTGGAGTCGATATTGAGATGCTAGCTGTGATGCGAGATGTGTCATGTACCCAATGCTAACTTATTCATGTTTGGAAGACAACAAGCATTGTCAGCCTACCGAGGAGAGTGCCTTAAAAAAATGTATCAAACTGTGATGCCAAAAATCCTGAAGTGCTGACTTCAACAATTCTTCAAAAACATAATGCAATGATGTCAGAGTTCCTGATTTTGAGAAAAATTAATGTGATCAACTGGCTAACGTTTTAGGCCATGATATTCACATCCACAGAAGGTACTATCAGTTGCCCCAAGGATCTCTGCAGCTTGCCAGAATGAACAAAGTGCTACTGGCTATGGAGACGGGGACTGTGTCAAGGTGCAAAGGCATGACACTGGATGAGATCGAAGTTGACTGTTATGGCCACCTAACAAGGGCCCCGGCATCAGTAGCCTGTAACACTAAGAAAATACCCCAAAAATAAACTGTTATTTTTCACGGGAAAAAGCCTGGATTAGTTGTTACAAAAGTCTAACAAATAAAAAGGTCTAAAAGGCCAGTAAAAGAAAATAGACAAAGCGAAGGGAGGTTCACCAGGCCATCCAGACAGTGGGCTGTTGGGCGTGGAGAACCCTGGCAAAAAAAATATCAGAAGCCACGGCTGCTACCGCCGCAATTGTCATCAGGAGAAAGAGCAAGGAGACCGGCATCAAAAAGATAATACAGATGCATACTGCATACAACAGATAAAGTAGACAATAGGTACATATGAAGGTAAGGTACAGCAACCAACAATCTTTGCGTGACTACTTATAAAACTAGACAAAAAATGTAGACCTCTGGGCTGAGAAGTAGAGGGTTCTTGGTTTGAGCCCCAATGCAGGCACAACATGGAAAGAGTTCTGAGGTACCTTTGAGCAAGGTACCAAACCCACAAATGATCATATCCACGGGTGGACCTGCCTTCATCCATTGTGGACCCTCCCTGTGACCCCAAAAGTGATAAAGTGGACAAGAAGAGACAGAGGTTAATATAGATCAGGGGTGTCCAAACTTTTTTCACCGAGGGCCAAATACATAAAAAATATAGGAGGGGCTGGGCCACTTACAAGAAATTAGGTATTTAGCCTCAACGTTAGTGTATTAAAGTTCAATTAAAAGTGGTCAAATGTTTTATATTGTTGAATATAATTAAAGACAAAACTGCCTTCATAACAGCTTTCCATAAATGGATCTTTATTGAGTTATTCAGAAAAAGCTTTGGTAGCTCATTCCCAGAACAGCAGCCTCAGATTTCTTCTTAGAAGATTTACAGGACAGAGAAAAAACAATAAAGGGGAAAATGAAACTGGTAGATTTCAAGCTTGTTATCTAAGTTATTAGGCTTAGGAGCACACCTAATAACGTTCACTTGAAATGGTTATCAACATTAACAGACTGAACTGGACGTGGGTATAAATTTAGTAAATTATTCTGGTGAGTATCAGCTGGGTATGTAAATCGGGTCATCAAGCTCTGGTCCTGGTGTTAAAACTAAGAAGTCCAATACACTCAAGCAAAAGTTGAAGTACGGGCCATATTCTATTCTATTTATAAAATGTCTTGCGGGCCAATTAAAAATGGACGAAGGGCCACAGTTGGCCCGCAGGCCGTAGTTTGGACACCCCTGATATAGATGCTGTCTATATAAGCAACAATCAAAGGTTACATAACATAGTAGGTGCGGGTGTCTTTTAACCAAAGCCTCTCAGCTTTGATGATAAGCTTAGGCATGTTTCATATTAGTCTACCTGCACCTACTACTGTATGAGTTGCAGCGATAGAGAAACACAAGAGATCACAATAAATCACCCTTATAATTACATGTTCTCCAAGAAGGTGATCAAGGAATGTGAGCGTCTCAAGATGGAATGTAAAACAAATGAAAATAAGAAGGAGTCTTCATCACTTAGCAGGATCTTCAGTAGGGTATGATCCATCCTGCTGTTCTACAATCCCACTGCTCTACATACAAACATTTACTGCCAGGGGTTTTTAAAAAGTCAAGGTTAATTCAAACAAAAACATAATGTATCTTTCAAAATTACATTCAAATGGAACAAGATATGGGTTAACAACTTAAAGCGGTTCTGCAGACATACAGCTTGTGGAAGTTGGTCTCCCAAGATTACTTGAGGCTTGTAACACCCTCCATCTCCTTAAATGTAGTGTTGGAGGTCTTTTCAACTTAAGCTTGAATGTGTGTGTGTGTGTGTGTGTTGTCTCTTTTATCTGTTATTTTCCAGTTTTATCTCAGATCGGGAACACTGTGACTCCCCTACACCTACTGATCCAATTAGAATGTTATTAAATCTCTTTCTCGTTATTTTTTCAAAGCCAAAGATGACAGCAGAAACACAATATCAACTGAAGCTCTTGCGCAGCAGCAGTGAGGGTTCTTCTGAGGAGTCTGAACAGGTCGAAAGGTATTCCGCTGGTTTGGCAATGTTTAAAAATATAAATCACTCTTGAATTTAAATCTTCATAGAAGAAACGTAAAGTATTGTGTTTACATCTAATTCTCCTCTATTATGGAGACAAAATTTGAAGCAGATGATTAAAATGTCAACATGTTCATAGGAGTTAATGATAAAATGAGGTAACAACGATTAAACCTCAGTAAACCAGAAGTCTTTGCAATCCGATTAAATGCACGGTGGTCTACCATCTCGTCTAACCTGGCTTTGAGCTGAACCTGTCTTCTACTCTGCAGCCAGACGGACTCTGGGGAATCATCTAATGATAACAACTTCTTCTGGAAGTTGATCAAGAAACAAGAGCGTCTCATGTTGGGCAAGAAGGAATGTAAAACAAATGAAACGAAAAAAGAGGATTTATTGCTTAGCAACAGGTCCACTAAGGTATGACCCTTCTACTCGTTTGATCGTACGGCTCACATCCTACTGGTACACTTCTGTTAGTGACCCTCTCTTTATCTTTTCAAAGCCAAAGCTGACAGTACAACATCAAAATGAGCCCTTAGACAGCAGCAGAGGGGATTCTTCTGAGAAGTCTGAACGTGTACAGGTCCCAAGGTATTCTGTTATTTTGGTAATCATCAATCACCATTGACCACGGCTACATTTAAAAATGGGGTGTAGATTGCAAGTTTATCAGGATCTCATTAGCTCCTTCAATGAAAATCTGACCATTAACACGTCAATTAGTCATTTACATTTACTGTGATATAGTTTGGTCTATGACACGGCCAAACCTTACAGTACTTTTCAATTTAAATCTTCATATAAAATGTAAATGTTTTGTGTTTAGATCTAATGTTCCTCTGTTATGGAGACGTAAATGCAAACAGAACATGGAAGCAGATTTTCACAGATTAGCGGCCCAACAAACAGAAGAAAAATCAATACCCAAAGCACCATCACAAGAGGATGTTAAACGAGAGATGAAGAATGAAAAGAAAGTTTCTGAAAAAGACGAAGAGGAAGAGCAAATAAACATCAGGTCCGTATGAATGTTATTTAGAGCATGAATATTGTGTTTAAATATTCATATACGTCATAGATCGTGTCAAAAGAAGCCATATTTCTGTGCTGCTTGGTGTGATTGTCAATATTTGATCCTATATTTGAAGCAGATGATTAAAATGTCAACATGTTCATAGGAGTTAATGATAAAATGAGGTAACAACAATTAAACCTCAGTAAACCAGAAGTCTTTGCAATCCGATTAAATGCACGGTGGTCTACCATCTCGTCTAACCTGGCTTTGAGCTGAACCTGTCTTCTACTTTGCAGCCAGACGGACTCTGGGGAATCATCTAATGATGACAACTTCTTCACGAAGTTGATCAAGAAACAAGAGTGTCTCATGTTGGGCAAGAAGGAATTTAAAACAAATGAAACAAAAAAAGAGGATTTATTGCTTAGCAACAGGTCCACTAAGGTAAGACCCTTCTACTCGTATGATCGTACGGCTCACATCCTACTGGTACACTTCTGTTGGTGACCCTCTCTTTATCTTTTCAAAGCCAAAGCTGCCAGCACAACATCAATATGAGCCCATAGACAGCAGCAGAGGGGGTTCTTCTGAGAAGTCTGAACACGTACAGGTCCCAAGGTATTCTGTTATTTTGGTAATCATCAATCACCATTGACCACGGCTACATTTAAAAATGGGGTGTAGATTGCAAGTTTATCAGGATCTCATTAGCTCCTTCAATGAAAACCTGACCATTAACACGTCAATTAGTCATTTACATTTACTGTGATATAGTTTGGTCTATGACACGGCCAAACCTTACAGCACTTTTCAATTTAAATCTTCATATAAAATGGAAATGTTTTGTGTTTAGATCTAATGTTCCTCTGTTATGGAGACGTAAATGCAAACAGAACATGGAAGCAGATTTTCACAGATTAGCGGCCCAACAAACAGAAGAAAAATCAATACCCAAAGCACCATCACAAGAGGATGTTAAACGAGAGATGAAGAATGAAAAGAAAGTTTCTGAAAAAGACGAAGAGGAAGAGCAAATAAACATCAGGTCCGTATGAATGTTATTTAGAGCATGATATTGTGTTTACATTTACTATGATATAGTTTGGTCTATGACACGGCCAAACCTTATAGCACTTTTCAATTTAAATCTTTATATAAAATGTAAATGTTTTGTGTTTAGATCTAATTCTCCTCTATTGTGGAGCCGTAAATGCAAACAGAACATGGAGGCAGATTTTCACAGATTAGAGGCTCAACAAACAAAAGAAAAATCAAAACCCAAAGCACCATCACAAGAGAGTGTCAAAGAAGAGAAGAAGAATGAAAAGAAACAACAAGTTTCTGAAAAAGACGAAGGGGAAAAGCAAATAAACATCAGGTCCATATGAATGTTATTTAGAGCTTAATATTGTGTTAAAATATTCATATACGTCATAGATCGTGTCAAAAGAAGCCATATTTCTGTGCTGCTTGGTGTGATTCTCAATATTTGATCTTATACGGGGTTCTTTGTTCAGGATGGAGCATGAAACTTTGATGAAGACTGCCAAGGACAAGCAGGCAGCTGAAATGAAGAGAACGAAGGCCCAGTTGGGGCAAGAAATGGAGCAATTCAAGTCAGAGTTAGACTTTCAGATCCAAGAAGAGAACAAGAAGCTGAAGGAGGACCTGGAGGAAAGCCAGAGGGTAACCAGACAATTTTGACCTGTTCTTTATTTATTGCAGAAAACGTTCCAGCTCTTGACAGAAAAAAGCCACGTACATTTGGCTTTTTTTTTTTTTTTTTTAAAAACACATTGCTTTTTCCTCGCTATAACTCATCCACAAAAAATTCGAACTCTAAACGGGTTTGCGGTAAAGTGCGCTGGAGCATGTTATATTCAAAGGTTGGTCTAAATCTGTGTCTAAACCTGTTTGTGTGAAGGTGAACATACAGAACTGGAGGAAGAAGTACATAGCAGACTACAAGAAAAAGGTTACTGGGCACACGTTCAAATCTTCATTTTCTTTAAATATGACTTAAAAGTCAGACTTGTGTTATTTGGTGGTGAACTGACCACTTGTGTTTCTCTAGCTGGCTGATGTTCTCCAGGAGGCTCGAGTTGAAATGCAACAGGATCATCAGAAGAAAGTGGAGATGCTGAGGTTGGACAACTTGAGAGAGATAAACAACATCAGACAAAAATACATGGATGAGGTCGGCATTTGCAACTGGATGCAGGAAAAGGGGATCCAGGATCCTGAGTCCTGATCTCTCTTCTTATATTTACTTCAGGAGTCTGCTTTGAGGCAGAGTTTGTTGGCTTCAATGCAGGAAGAGAGAGAAGCTCTGCAGGCTTCCCATTGTGAACAACTGGGGAGCCTTCGTTTACAGTTTGACGAGCAGATGGAACAGATGAAGCTGGAACACTCCCAGAAGGTGAGAGGAGTGCACGTGTCCTGTGCCAGACCAGTGGTGGTGTGACGCGACTGTGACAAAAACTGAGTTGTGGAAATCACTGACTTACCCAGAGGATATGCTGCAGACAAGCCTTTTCTGATCAGAACTGTGCTCTTAAACACTGTAGAACACGTGCACTGAAGGTTTCTGTCTGCCTATTAGAAAGCAGATCTGGTGAGTAGGAAGGAAATGCTTATGGAAGAACTGGAAGTCGACAGACAGATAGGGCTGAGATACATTAAAAACACTCATTCAGATGAAGATCAGGTGTTCAAACTAACATTGGTGTCAAATTTAAGGTCAAAACCTATTTTATACACAATCACAGGGACTCACAGATTTGTGCTGGACCTTCTACGTATACATTAAGAGTGACATCTGTCCTTATTTATGTCCCCAGACTTTGAACCAACGTAGACAAGACAATCAGCTAAAGCAGGACCTGGAGAAGACAACAAAGGACAGGTGGGACATGTCCAGGAGGGAGGAAGAAACAATAAAGGAGACAAGTGACAAAGCTCTGAAAACGGGCCAAGCAGCAAGACCAGCGCAGGAGCAACTGGAGAAGAGGGTGGGACAACTGGAGAAGGAATACAAACACCTCGCCTCCAGCCTGGAGATGGAGATGGACAAAATGAAAGCAGCGAATGCCCAGGAGAGGGTGACGTCTCGCAAAAAAATGGGGTCCTCCTTGCACCTTGAGGATAATGAGCAGGTAAAGCCATTACTGAGATGAGGCTGACTAAATTGGCAACAACTACAGCCATTTTTTTTGACAAGCTGGGAACATATGGAGCATTATCCAGATGCTGCAGATAATTCCACATTCACCAGCTGTTTGATTCTCCACCTTTGTGTGTCGTCAGGCCTTAATCCATCTCCAAAAGGTTAGAAGCTTTCTGGAGGGGGAGCTGTGCAACGTGTCAGGAGGGAAAGCAAAGAATGAGCATGAGGAGACCGTGGAGAAGATGCAGAGGCTCCAGCAGGAAATAAAAAAAGAAAAGGAAGAGAAAAATGGACTCAGGAAAGAGAAGAAGCAACTAAAGAAGAAGATAGAGCAACTGGAGCAGCGGATAGAGCAACTGGAGAAGAGGGCGGAGCACTTGGATAATTTTCCTGTGAATCCACTCCAGTGTTATCCGTCAAACGTGCCTTCAGGGTAATTATTCTAACGTTGGTCCCGCTCAACTGCTGCCGTGTGGGTCGCCGAGGCGTTATTTAATGCCAATGATTGCTAAAGTGTCCCGCTTTCTGGGCTTGAAAACAGAAATCTATTCTTCTGACACCAATACCTCATTCTGTTGTGTACTAATCTATATGTAGGAGGCGTAATCTGTAAAGAAAGACAAAGATGGCAAAGCTAAAACAGCTCTAAACTTTGGGAACTTACATTGAAACAATTCAAAAAGGGGCACTGTGATGTAATAGTTAAAGTCTGTATGAATATTTGACTCTGAACTAAGCAACGGTGCTAAAGTGCTGTGTGTGTGTGTGTGTGTGTGTTTGCGTCGCAGTGTGTGTAACCTGCATTTTGGCCAGAGTTCAGGAGACATCAATAGTTACAGGGAGGCCCTCAAAGTCAACAGCACCAAGAGCTGGTGGGACAAACACAAGAGAGCCTTGTAACTCCGTCCTGGGACCACATCAGTCCCCCAGCAGATCCAGAGATTTTTCCCAACAACTCACTTCTATGTGATGATTGCTGCAATCCTTTTTGAAATAAAATGTGTTTTAATTGTGAAAAGAAAGTGCTTGTGTTATAATGGATAAGAATTTGATATTTCACATAGTATTGTGTGTGTGTGTGTGTGTGTGTGTGTGTGTGTGTTATATGAGGTACTGTGAATAAAGTGACTTGACTAACATACATTGAATGCACTAGAGCAGGGGTGTCCAAACTTTTTTCCCCGAGGGCCAAATACATAAAAATATAGGAGGGGCTGGGCCACTTACAAGAAATTAGGTATATAGCCTCTAAGAAGCTAAGACTAAGAAGTTCAATACACTCAAGCAAAAGTTGAAGTACGGGCCATATTCTATTCTATTTATAAAATGTCTTGCGGGCCAATTAAAAATGGACAGTTGGCCCGCGGGCCGTAGTTTGGACGCCCCTGCATTGGTGTCAAACTCTGGCCCGTGGGCCAAATTTGGCCCGGAATGTAATTATATTTGGCCCGTGCAGCCATACCAATTGACTATTAGAGCTGGCCCGCCGGTATCGCTTAAAGCGCATGTGCTAATACTACAAATACCAGAATGCTCTGCTAGTGTTTTGGTGTGAAAATCCACAATCCACATCAGTTGGTGGTGGTAATGCACCAGTATGTGGCTTGCTGGCCACCAAGAAAGAGGAAGTAGTCATAGCAACCTTATATGCTAATGCAAATTCTGGCACTACCCCTCTGAAAAATGATTAAGGGAAAGACAGAAAATAAGACCTTTCTGAACAGGTAGGAGACAGAATATCTGTTTAGATGTGTGAAAGATGTACCCGCCTGTCTTGTATGTGGAGCCAATGTTCATTACAAGGAGAACAACAACAGATAACACTATAAAACACCAAGACAAGCACAAGCACCTGGAAATGACTCAAAGGTGCCAGAAAGTAGAAGAGATGAAAAGGCATTCGATGAATTTCGATTTTGCATGTGTGCAGCAATAAATTATATGTTGTATTGTGTTAAGCTTTGCTTGTTCCATGTTCAGTTGTTGAGCAAAACTAGTTTGGGTCCATATGAAAAGGTTCTGTGTTGTAGCTGGAGGAAGATTTTTTCAATAAATATCAATGTTGGCCCGTGACTTTGCCCTAGTTTTGAATTTTGGCCCACTGGGTATTTGAGTTTGACACCTCTGCACTAGGGAGGGAGAGTTTTTGGTGTTCAGCTGGGGGCAAACAAGGAAATCAAAAGTAATTAGTAATTAGTAACAAAAAATAACCCCCTTGGTAGGTAAATTCAAAGTTAAGCCCACATGGAACTATGGAATTATTTTAGACTAGTCTATAGTCTAAAATAGTCTAAAAATAGACTATTTTAGACATTCTTCAATAAAAGTGCCACACTCCAGGAGAAAACTACCAAAACCTGTCCAGTGTGAAGGAAAAGGTGGTTGTGTAGTTTCTGAACAGCCATATAACTGCACAAAATACACAAATTTAATAGCTGGTCACAAAGAGTCACAATGCAGTCTAGTCTTGAAATCCCATCATTCACAATTGCTTTATTATTTAGTTTTTGTATAGCTAGTTTGCAGCAGAATAGAAGCGATCGTGGGTTTTTATATTGTTAAACAGGCCCCTGCAGTTCATATTCCAGACCAGCAGGGGTCAGTAATTCACCTGCGAGCTGCTGTGATACAAACGGCAACTAAAGAATCGTTTTAAAAACGTTTCTGCTATTGCGGCCACCGTAATATTTACACCGATGAGTGGAATCACAAAAGAAAAACAGTAAATATTAAGGAATCTATTTTTACATTTTTGGCTCGCATGACGTAATGAAGTCGGTTTGTTTACAGTCTGTGAGCGGCTGCGCTGATTGTCTTTATTCACCTTCCTGCGAAAAACAACGCCGTTAATAGAGATACTGGCCAGGTAATGTGCAGATAATGTACAGGTGATTTACAGGTGATGCCCAGGCGCTTCCGTGTGAGCGGCGCGCTTCTTTTATCGGGCATGTTTGACGTTTTGATGCCATAAAACACGTCAGCAGCGCCGCTAACGCCACTCAGCCTTGCTAGCAGCCCCAGTCAAGCTAACGTGTTAGCAGCAGCTGCTGGTGGTTCCCAGCGGTTCTGAACGTCATTTCCCCCCGAGGCGCCACATCTGGGCCGCCGGAGGACCTTTCACACCTTCCTGCACACCTCTGTCTCATGCTGCGGATTCACGGGCCACTTGGCACCAGTTCCGGATGGGTTCGGGTTGCGTGAAGGAAACACCCGCTCGGTAACTCTGGACTCTAATTGCTACTTTTTGGTTTTATTTTTATTTTTTCTTAAAGAAAAACGTTTTTAGACAACATGGTGGTGAGAAGTTGCTGGAAATCTCGGCATAAAAACAGCCGTGGAGCTGTGTACCGGTGTGGGTGTAGATGGGTGCTGGTGCTGGTGCTGGTGGGCCACTTCTGTGGCCCCGGGGGCCTCGGGCTCCCCAGCAATGTGGTCCAGAAACAGGCCGAATTTGATACCATCTACAGCGACACGGTGTCGAGCGAAAACCAAACCATCTACGCCTTCAACCACACCGTCTCCCGGAATAAGGTGAGTTTCTAAGGTAACACGTGACGCCTCCCCCCAGACTGTGGTTCCGATTGATCCTCTCTTTGTGCTGCCAGACGGAGGGCGTGCGTGTGTCTGTGGACGCCCTGACCCCGGGTTCTGAGAGTCCGATCCTGTTTGTGGTGCGGCAGAAGCAAGCGGTGCTGTCCTTCCAGGTCCCCCTCATCCTGCGAGGCCTGTAAGTCCGTTCTGTCCTCCGCCACCAGGAACCCCTGTTGGGAGTGATTGATCAGGAGTGGGTGATCAGGAGTGGGTGATCAGGAGCGATTGATCAGGAGCGATTGATCAGGAGCGATTGATCAGGAGCGATTGATCAGGAGCGAGTGATCAGGAGTGAGTGATCAGGAGTGAGTGATCAGGAGTGAGTGATTGGCAGTGATTGATATGGCGTGTGTGGCATTAAACTATCCAGGGGACCTGCCTCCGCCCCTCTTGCCCCCCCCCCGCGACCCCAGAAGCAGTAAAGTAGTTAACAAGACGAGAGGATCTGTGTATGAAGCTAAAGTCTGTGGACCGGCGGTGTGTTGCTGGTAGTTTACTGACGTTTACGCAAATGAGCCCTCGACTTTCACTTCCTCATTCATGAACGCTGCTCGTGACTAAATTTGTTGCGGTTTCTTTCCCGTCATCAAGGCGGTTTCCCCCTCCTCGTAACTGCCTTTCACCTGTGCACCCTCCAGCTATCAGAGGAAATATCCATACAATCACGTGGGCCGAACACTGTGCCAGCCTCTGACCCGGGCCGCGTCCGAGACCCAGTTCTTCTTTGTGGACGTGTCCACCCTGTCCAGCCAGGGCACCAACTACCAGCTGAGGGTGAGCCGTGTCGACAGCTTCACCCTGCAGTGAGTGAGCGCGGTGACGCACCAGCACAATCAGAGTCGCTGCCGTGGAGCAGATAAGTGAATCACCTCTGTACTGTGACCTCCACATGTAGGACGGACAGGAGATTCAGCTTTACGGCGTCACCGTCCCAACCCCAGGTACACCAAACCCCCACCCCGTAAAGGAATCCTCTAATCTGTTATTCTATATCATCTATAAGACCTCAACAGTCTTGTTCTGCTCCTCAACACTTCCACTTCTCCTTTATTCTTTTTCCCACGTGCGCTGTACCACACGTTCTCTCTTTTATTCTCTCCTCTCAGTACTTCAAGTACATTTTCCCAGATGGAGTGGACACGGTCATTGTCAAGGTCAACTCGGACATGACCTTCCCCTGCTCCGTCATGTCCATCCAGGACATCCAGGTACATCTTTAGGTGTCCTCACGGCCGTCCATATTTCTGTGGCTTCTGTCCTGAATCTGACCTTTTGTGCCAGTGTCCCGTCTATGATCTTGACAACAACGTGGCCTTCACTGGGATGTACCAGACTATGACCAAAAAAGGGGCCGTCACTGTGCAGGTAATGTTTGGGTGGTGTTTATGGGATGCTTGTGTTAGACGGTCAGGACATTCCCGCCCACATACAGGAAGTCTCACGTTTGACTGATGAAGTCTTCCAGCAGGACGCCGCTCTTCTGGGAGCGACGTGCTCACGTGCGCTCTGTTCCCCCCCCCGCAGAGAAAAGACTTCCCCAGCTCCAGTTTCTATGTGGTGGTGGTGGTGAAAACAGAAGACGAGGCCTGTGGAGGACCGCTGCGTTTCTACCCGCTCCGTCCCGACGAGCTGATCGATGCTGGCAACCGCACCAAAGTCCTGGACGTCGTCGTTTCTCCTGCTATCAACTGTGAGTGCTGCGTGGTGGCCAGGCGGGGCCATGTGGGGCCAGATGTGGCCAGGCGGGGCCAGATGTGGCAGATGTTGACGTCTCCTCGTGTCCCTCCACAGCTCGGGTGTACGTGATGGGGATGCTCTTCTGTCTGGGCATCTTCCTCTCCTTCTACCTGCTCACGCTGCTGGTGGCCTGCATGGAGAAACGACGGTGAGACACTTCTTCTTCTGTGACGACATCAGCTGAGCTGCTTCAGGTGTCGGGGGGGGGTCAGGGGTCAGGGGTCAGGAGAGGCCCGTGGGGCTGGAACGCCTCATTGCCACTTTGCTGTCTCACCTTTTCCTCCCAGTTAGTCAGTTTTTGCCCTGTCAGCCATCATTTGTGACAGATTGAACCTTCATTAAACGGCTTGGCTCTTCTGGTCCAGTAACCCGGGATCTCAGTTCCAAACGTCTTCCGTTCCATTGAGCGTGCTGGTCCGGAGGAGGAGCCTCAGAACGCACTTTTAAAGCCTCTTCTTTTGCAGAATGAACAGGAAACGGACCCTTTCCCAGATTCCTGTGGACATGTCACCTGCTGAAACAGGTAACTAGGTGCCCTGTTAGGATAGACCGGCCGTAGATATTTAGAGTGGGAATGTGAAGGGATGCACTAAAATGTCCGTCTCGCTCTCTCCTCCCTGTGGTTCAGCCTCGCTGCTCGGGAAGAACGGAGACGGTATAACCAAAGTTCACTCCTTTGCTGTCAGTGTTTGCTTGGTCAGCAGCTCGCTCACTTTACACGTGTTTTACTGTCACTAACGCCACAAAAATGAGACTAACGGGAGAATATTGTGGTCAAGTGCTGGTTCTGTGCCTTTCACTGGCCCGGTCCATCCCATGACCCACCAGTGGCTCGGTGAAGACATCAGAACACGAGAATGCTGCTTTGCTCCTCACCTGAAGTTTAACTTGCTTGCTTAGACGTTCACCTGTAGACGCCTGTTTCTGTGCTGCTGTTACCTAGTGACCGCTGGTTACTGTGCTTAGTTTATGCATGTTAACAGCACAAACCAACCCACAACCCTCTCAGCTGTTAACACTGATGTGTCCGCAGGCAAGATCCCGGGCTCCCCGTGTGAATACGGCTCTTTCGGTGGGTTTTTATTTTTGTCAATTAGATTTTAAATATTATTTCAAAATAATAATAAGAATAATTTTTGATCCTTTCATTTATTTCCAGCTGACAACGGCAGCACACTAAGTTCAGAGGCCATCACTGACAGCGCCACATCGACGGACAACAACTATGGCTACATGGGTACACACACACACACACACACACACACTGTTGGGCGTGTCCACACACGGCTTCACGCCGCCTCACAGCTGTTGTGTGTGTGTTTACCAGGACAGGAGCCGTTCAAACGCCGCCCACTCTTCGGTCACCTTCATCACACAACCATCTGCACTGGTGACACACGCGCCAAATTGGCCCGAGCACTTCAGAAATTTCACACCACGTCAATCGTAGTTGATATCAGATTCCCCCGAATCACAGATTCCAAATCAGATGTAGAAATCCGTGATCTGAAAATGAACAATCACTCAGACGTTGTGATTTTTTAGCGGCGAATGTGGCCGCGCCTGTAACGCTTCCACGACACGGTGGATTCTCAATGGCGGCTCGCCTCTGTCCTCCCCTCAGACCGATCCTTGGACAGCATTGGGAGGAGCAGGCAGGAATCCCTCAGCTCTGTGGAGGAGGATGACTACGACACGTTGGACGACATCGACTCTGACAAAAACATCGTCCGCACCAAGGTCCGTTTACTCCTCCCAACAGAACCTAATCGGCAGCTTGAACCCACTGAGAGGCAGAGATGTGTAGAAATGTGTGCGGTTTCAGCAAAGTGGGCGTGGCCTGTCACCACGGAGACGTGGCCCCGCCCCAGTTAAGTCAGACCAGATCATGTCTCCCTTGCTCGTCCTTCCTTCCTGCAGAAATTTCTCTGTGTGTCCGACCTGGCTCGCAAAGACAAGAGGATTCTCAGCAAGAAATACCAAATCTACTTCTGGTAGGAGCCTCTGGTGCTCATCTGGTGCACTCGTGTGTCCGATTAGACTCTGACTGGTGCGGAATGCTTTCCCTACAGGAATATCGCCACTATTGCCGTGTTCTACGCGCTGCCGGTCATCCAGCTGGTGATCACCTATCAGACGGTACGCTGACCCCCCTCCTGATTCTGAGGTTCTTTGTGTGTGTCGGGACGTCACCTGAACGTGTGATTGTTGTTCAGGTGGTGAATGTGACAGGAAACCAAGACATCTGCTTCTACAACTTCCTGTGTGCCCACCCGCTGGGAGCGCTCAGGTGGGTGCCGCTGCAGGTGTCTGCACAGTTGGGAGCATTTATCTGACCCACTCCACCTTCCACAGCGCATTTAACAACATCCTCAGTAACCTTGGTTACGTGATGCTGGGACTTCTCTTCCTCTTTATCGTCCTCATGAAAGACATCGTCCACAACCGCGCTCTTGTCAGAAATGACCTCAATGCTCTGGTGAGGCACCAGGACGGGGCTCCGGGGAAATCGTACCTTTCCTAGCTCCCGTTTGATACAGATCAGCTCCATTAACCAGACGGCTCCGATATCCGTGCACTTTTCCCTCCAGGAATGTGGCATCCCAAAGCACTTTGGTCTGTTCTATGCCATGGGAACGGCTCTGATGATGGAGGGCCTGCTGAGCGCCTGCTACCACGTCTGTCCCAACTACACCAACTTCCAGTTTGGTGAGCTCACTGGGGTTGTGAAGCAGGTTAAAGGTGTTGCTGAGCCAGTCTGCAGACCCCCCCTGCCTGTTGTGTTGCAGACACCTCCTTCATGTACATGATTGCTGGGCTGTGCATGTTGAAGCTGTATCAGAAGAGACACCCCGACATCAACGCCAGCGCGTACACCGCCTACGCCTGCCTGGCCGTGGTCATCTTCTTCTCCGTGCTGGGAGTGGTGCGTTTCCACACCACCCTCTTCACATATTGGGAGCAGAGCTGAGGAGAGCCTGCACATCAGTGTTGTTGCTCTTTGCAGGTGTTTGGGAAAGGCAACATGGTTTTCTGGATCGTCTTCTCCGTCATCCACATTCTGGCCACGCTCCTCCTCAGTACTCAGCTCTACTACATGGGCCGCTGGAAGCTGGGTAACATCACAACCCTTTTTACCCCTTACAATCTGCCCCGGAGGAGATCCTGGGTCCTTGGGTTCATCCACTTCTCCTTCTCATCAGTACAAATTTGTCGTTAAATTGCGGTGTTTTGTATGTGCATTGTCCTGAGCTGGATTTGGTCGTCACACAGACGTGTGTGTGTGTGTGTGTGTGTGTGTGTGTGTGTGTGCCAGACTCGGGGGTGCTGCGCAGGATCGGGAACGTCATTTACACGGACTGCATCCGACAGTGCAGCGGACCGATGTACATCGTGAGTCGCCACCGTTCAAACGTGCTGATAAAAACAGCCAAATCCACTCTGAACTCATAACCTGCGTTTCCCCCCCCAGGACCGGATGGTTCTGCTTGTAATGGGAAACATAGTGAACTGGTCTCTGTAAGTACAGGGTGTCACTTTATTCCTTTAAAGTCTCTACAGCTTGAATAACGGCACCATCTTCACCCTCCTCTTCCTCCTGCCTCCTCAGAGCTGCCTATGGCCTCATAGAGCGTCCAAATGACTTCGCCTCCTACCTGTTGGCCATCGCCATCTGTAACCTGCTGCTCTACTTTGCCTTCTACATCATTATGAAGGTGTGTGTGTGTGTGCGTGTGTGTGTGTGCGCGCTGGTACTTGCATTAATAGCTAAAGGGCTGTTGTCTGTAGCTGCGCAGCGGGGAGCGGATCCAGTGTCTGCCGCTGGTGTGTATCCTCTTCACGGCGGTCGTGTGGGGCTTTGCGCTCTACTTCTTCTTCCAGGGTCTCAGCACCTGGCAGGTGAGTATCACGGACGCCACGTTCAAGCATTTGTGCGTCGGTAACGTGCCGTTGCTCCGTGTGGTCTCAGAAAACCCCGGCGGAGTCTCGTGAACACAACAGAGACTGCATCTTGCTTTCCTTCTTTGACGACCACGATATCTGGCACTTCCTCTCCTCCATCGCCATGTTTGGATCCTTCCTGGTACGATAAACACCAACGCCACAGGAACGGTCGCCGCGCTGCTCTAACCTCTCCGCCACCTCTCTTAGGTCCTCCTGACCCTGGATGATGACCTCGACACCGTCCAGAGAGACAAGATCTTTGTCTTCTAGATTCTTCTTCATGGGTAGTGAGCTAAGCACCTCCTCTCGGCCTCCTTGCTGTTCCTTCCAAGCACAGTTCGCCTGTTTTTGCCAGGCGGTGGACAGCAGGAAGCCTCTGCCTCCCACCAACCTCCAATCTCCAACAGTATGGACCCAAACGTGCCAACCAAGAGCCACATCAAAGATAATTGAAGTGCTTTGTCCTTTTGCTGCCATCATCCAATGTTAGGTTGTGATCAATGTTTACTCACTGCTGATGGTGGAACACTTAAGGTCAGGGTCCGTGCTGATTTTATACGCGCCAGGTCTGACGCGCAGGACTGAGCTTTTTGAAATGACTGTTTCTATGTTGTGTGAATGTTTATGCAGGTTAACGTGAGAACGTGGAAGCATCTCCAGTCCAGCCTGTGGCCTCGAATGTACTAATGTTAAACTGATTGGCCACAGCTTGATTAGTCCTTTGCAGAATATGATTGTATTTATTACTGTATTAACTGCCCTGTGTATGCAAGGTCTTTTTTGCACAATACTGTATTAAATAATTATGTTAGACACTCGTATGCGCAGTTACTCAAACATTTTGTACATTGTTCAACTTGAACTCTAATCTATCGAGTTTGAAGATGTAACTATTTTCCTAAATGAATAAATGGGTACACACACTCTAGTAACGTATGCCAAACTGTATTTATGAAAATATTCAATAGAAAAATACAGCATTTATTCGCTCCAGTATGTATATATGCACCGGTACAGGTGCCTGACAGATGCAGCAAGTCCCTATTTGGTTTTTACAGGAAGTTAAAGTTTTTTTCCCACTTTAATACATTTACATTGTACAAAAATAACTCTGGACAGATGAGATCAGTTGTCACTGAAGGGGAGAGCAAAAACGATATCAAAATGAATAAATAGCTCCGTGATCCAGGCAGGAGAGCCGGTTACTACGGAGACTAACGGGGACTAAATGTGGCCAATATAGACACGAGGCTGTACTGGCTTCCACCTTAGAAAATATTGAAAGCACAAATACAGATGTAAACCTCCGATTGTCCTCTCACTTCCTATGAAACCACTTAAATAAATACGTGACCTCGCCTGGTTCACAACGACATCTGTAAACATTCCTATCAAGTGTGTTACACAGTAAAGTTGGATTATGGCCGCGGCTGAACTGCCAAATCACAACAGAACCACACGTTGGCCACAAACCTTTGCCCTAAAGACAGAATGGAAAACCCTAACACACACGTACACACACACGTGTCTCAGTAATGATTAATGGTCCAAAAGTCATGAGCATCTGGACCCGTGCAGTCAGTAATAATAGACTCTGATCTGGTCGTCGTCGTCCAGGCCCAGCTGAACTTTGCTGTTCTCAGCCAGAGGTGCTGGGAGGTGAGTGAAGAGGGGTCTGGGGGGCAGTTAAGGACAACAGCCCCTCACCAGGGCAGAAGGCTTCAACCCGCTTCTCTCAACACGTGACATTACAGAGAATCCCAGAACATTTGTGTGGAGCTGACTGAAAGGATACATGCTGCCGTCTTTCCTGCGGCTTTCCAACCACCTCTTGTTGCTGCTCATCAGCTGTTCCAGTCTGTGGCTGCTCGTCTCCACCGGCCCGTGCACGGACTGCAGGTCAGGACCATGTGCACTGGGACACGCCAAGAAATAGCACCTTTAACATGGTGCCTCTGTCGTCACCCCGATAACCCTAACCCTAACCCAGAACAATGACAGATATGGAATTAAAGTTACCTGGAAGTTCTGTAAGGGGAATAAAGTGATGGTGGTTTCCTGTGAGCAAACGGGTCCATGGGTGCTCCTGGGGAACAACAGTTGAGAGCAGTTTAGACATTCATGAGTGTGTGTGTGTGTGTGTGTGTGTGTGTGTGTGTGTGTGCGTGCTCACTGGCTTTCAGCACGTTGCTGATGGGGGTACTGAAGAGGGGGCCGACCGCCACAGACGCCTGTGGGATCCTGCTCCAGGAGTCCGAGAGTCTCAGTGATGGAGGTAAAGCGGAGGAGTGGTGGTCCGGAACCTGCACCTGGGGCAGAACGGGGAAACTGGGGGAGGAGTTGAGGGTGGGGTCAGGCTGGGACGGAGCCTGTGGGAAACCCAAATAAGGCTGTGTGGTGCTTTGGTGCTGGGACATGGAGCCCAAAACACTCAGGACTGTGTTGATCTTTCCTGAGATTTTCTTCAAGGACTTTGTCAGCTCTGGGGGGACGGGGTGCTGTCCACCTGAGGGGGGACAAGACAAACCATCATCCACCTGTTTAACTGACAGTGGGGGGCAGAGCTGTTGACCAAAGGTGGGACCTGTCTGGCCTTGTGCATCCACAGTGCTGCTGAGGTCAGATTCACTGAGGTCAAAGGTCACCTTCTTAGCAGCTGGAAGCTGAGACAAACCCTCAAACGGGGGCTGACGGAGCAACAGGACAGACATGTGGTGAGTTGAAACCCCTGGCCACGTGTGCAACAACATCCCCCTACCTGCCCCATCTGCCTCTCCTCGGTCAAACCCTCCTCCTGGTTGGGGAGGAGGGAGCAGGTCTGGCTTTGTCTCTGGGCTCTGTGTCTCTCCAGCACCTGCTCGTTCTCAGTCTTCAGGAAAAGTTTCGCTTGTTGAATGACGGCGTCCTGTGACGTGTAGCGTCTGGCTCTGCGTGCAGAGGAGCGTGAGGTTAGGTGCTGTAGAGCTCACCCAGCTCTCTACAAAGGTGCTAACGCTACGCTAGCTGGGCTCAGACTGGGGCACTGGTCACTCACCCGTCTATGCTGCCGGCAGCACCGGGGAGGTGGGAGCTCGGAAAGCTGCCCAGTTCTTCCATGTGCAATGATGAGTTGCTGTTTTCACCAGAAGACTTGGTCCCTTCGGCATCTCCTGCCTCCTGATGCAGATGTCGGTGCAGGCTGGAGGAGAGGCTCACGCTGTCAATACTACTCACCGATCATCCAAACTAACGAACACAGTTCCTCTCCCACCCACACCTGGCTCTGCTGTGATGCTGCCATTGTTTCTCCAAGTGCTCCAGCCTCTTCTCCAGCAGCTCCTTCTCTACGGTGGCTCTCAGGCTCTCTTCGATGGCCTTGTCTCTCTCCCTGCGAAGCCTCTGCTCCTCCTTCCTGGCCATGTCCCTGCCCTCCTTAGCTTTCAGGAGGAGTCCTCTGGCCTCCTGATTCTCCGTCACCACCCGCTGCAGCTCCTCTTTCAGCAGATCTCTCTCCCGCCTGAGAGAGTCCAACGACTGGAGGCACCAAACGCAGAACCGAGGGGAGAACAAGAGGGAAGTCGTTATGGGGGCCCTTGGATCCTTCTACCTGATGCCAACAGTTGCCTCCTCTCTCCTGCAGCGCTGCACCTCTGTCTCTCCATCTGCTTCGTCCTTGGGCTCCTCCAGCTTTTGCCTCCTCAGATCTGCAGCCTAACAGGTGACACACACACACTTAGTGTGGTCAACGGTGTGTGTGCACAGTGTGTGTGTGTCTGTAGCGTGGCCTCCTGCTTCTTCACCTCGTTGGCTCTCAGCTCCATCTGCAACGTTGATTCCTGATGAGAATACAAGAGAAACATCTCCTTAGCCACATGAGCACCCAACCGGGTCCTAATTAAGAGGTGCGACCGGTTTGGGATCAACGGCGGACTACTTTAGCCTCACCATCAGCGAGTGCTCCAGCTTCATCTCTTGGATCTGCTTGTCAAACTGAAAGCGAAGGTTCTCCAGCTGAGCAGCGTGAGCGGCCTGCAGACGCTCTCGCTCTTCCTGCAGTGAAGACAACAACTGCTGCCTTTCAGCAGACTCCTGAAGAGCGAGGAGAGAAATAAGGAAGGTTTGTTGCTCGTGTCTGCTAACAGTGAAACGGTTGGTGTCTGAGAGCCCCGACCTCATCCCTGAACTTCTGTCTGATGCTGTCCATCTCTCTCACGTGGTCCAACCTCAGCATCTCCACTGTGTCCTCATGCTGCAGGTCATCTGGGGCCTCCTGGAGAGCATCAGCCTGTTCAGAGACACCACCTTTAATGATACCGTCTGTGTGGTGCCAACCTCTTCCTGGTGCTCTTCCAGGCAACGTTCCCGTTCACCCTCCGTGGTTTAACCTAGCAAAACAACCAACTATAGACGTCCCCTTCTTCTGCTCCAGACATCAACATCGTCCACAGTCACCTTTTTCATGGCAGCTCGTTTGTCCTCTGTCTCTTCCTGGAGTTTCCTCCTCTCTGCTTGAAGCTCCCTGTCCAGCTCTGCCTGTAGTCGGTCCATTTCCAGAACCTTCTGGGCCTCCAATCGCCTGCGTTCGGCCTCTCGCTCTGCTTCCAACCTGTCACGTAGCTCCTTCAGCAGGTTGAGATTCTCCTCCCTGAAGAAGGGATTCCGATTATAACACGGATGGGAAACTAAAAGGACTTTTCCCTGGAAATGTCCTCAACCAGCAGTTTGGGATCAGAAACACACTCAGCCAAGGTCTGTGGCTGATGTCTGACCTGAGCGTTTGTTCCTCCCTCTCCATCTGCTTCTGGGCCGACTCTCTGAGTTCCTCCAGCCTTTCCTTCGCTGCTTGAAGCTCCAGCTCTGCCAGGTTCTGGAGCCGCTCCATCTCCTGGTTCTTCTGGGCCTCCAGCCTATCACACTCCTCCATCCGCTCCGCCTCCAGACGCATGCGCAGCTGTTTCAGCAGGTCTTCGCTCTCCTCCCTGAGGTGATGATCACATGGAAAGTTCCTTCAGTCTGAATCTTCTGAAGTGTGCTTTCAGACCCACCTGAGTCTCAGCTGCTCCTTCTCGGCCATCCCATCAGGCTCCTCGCTCCTGCTGCCCCCCTCCTCACTCATCAGGAGACGCTTCCCTAAAGTCCTGCTGAGACAAAAGTGTGTTTGGGTGATATCAGACTGAGCTGCTCCGCATCCATGAGCATCAACGAGGGACCAAGAGCACAAAACGAGAGTCTGTAGATGTTTCGTCTGTATCTGGTCGCTACCTCGGTCTTTCTTCATCCTCTTCTCTCGGCCTCCTCCCTCCCTCCTCTTCCTCGCTCTTCAGTTCTTCTGGCTGTAGGAGCATTTGCTTCTCCTCCTTTCTAACCAAATTTCCTCTTTCCTTCTGCGCTTCTTCGTTTATTCTACTTTCCTCCTTGATCTCCCTCGGACAGCCGTCCTCTCTCCTTGAGCTCTTCTTCTCCTCCCCTTTCTTCTGCTCTTTAACCTCATCTCCCAGCGGAATGTTTTGATTGTGTGTTGGAGGTTCAGCATCTTCAGCTCTGGGTGTGGGGACCCGCCGACCTCTGGCCGTTTCAGGCCGTTGGAGCCACACTGAAGCACCAGCAGCTGGAAACGACCTGAGGGAAGGAATATTCTGGAATTGTTATTCCGAATCCATCATCCGGGTTTATTCACTGCTTGTGTTTAACTGCTCCCAATAAATTGGATCGTTGGTCACCAACATGGAATCTTTCCAACAGCAGCTAGCTCTGACTGGATGCACGATTCCCAAACTATAACGTTCCCGTCTTATTCCAACGCTGGAGTATTTAGACGATGACCAACCTGTCGGCAGCCTCGGCTCGGACACGTCCCCTCTGGTTTCCTCCCTGTCGTTCACCGCTGTCGCTGTCTGACAGGTTTAAGGCTTCTCGTTCTCCGTCTGAGAGCTTGGTTTTAAAAAATGAGGGCGTTATTAGTGTTCAAAGGGCCCAGAGGCAGGGTGACCCGTCCCCAAGCAGGATTATTTTACCTTCACCTCTTTGGAATACGAGTCCTTCACACTGTTGGAATCAGATTTCTGGAACACACACACACACACACACACACTCAGTGAAAACAAAGAGTTCTGAATTAAAATACACATTTACAACTCCAGCTGTGCCGTCGTTCCTCACAAAAAGAGAAGAAAGAGAATAAAACGCTCAGGAAAATCGATCCAAGCTCAGTAAAGTAGCAAACAGCCTCAAATCAGAGCTGCAAAACACCAAAGAAACACGGAAACGAGGCTGTCAAATTCATCAGAGTTCATCAGTGTCAGAGAGGAAACAAGTGTCACTGCAATCGTTGGGCCGAGTGTGTGAGCGACGGCCCCGAGGCAGAGGAGACATGCAGGGAGCAGGAGGAGCAGCCGGGACGGTGGCGCTACAGACGGGGGGAGAGCACACGAGAGCGAACGCAGTCCTACCTCAGCAGTGGGGGAGCCAGCCAGACCTGCTCTCTCCTGGGAGACCCTTTGAGGGGCTGCTGGGTGGCCTCCAGCTGAGCCGCCTTCACTGCCGTCACACAGCTGTGGGGTTTGAGGCTTCACGGCAGCTGATTCCTCCAAGTCGGAGGCGCCTGCTTCCGTTGTTCCTCCTCTCTCTAGAGAGCTAGCTGCTCCCTCCCCATCACGGGCGTTCAGCCCCCCGTTGCTGAGGGAGCATCTCTCCAAGTCCTCCTCACTTTCACTGCCCTCCTTCATTTCTTCTAGCTTCACTTTCTCTTCCTGGCTGTCGGCCTCTTCCTCCTCTTCATCCCTGCTCCTTCCATGAGCGATCTCTTCACTCCTCTCATCATTCTGCTGTGCTACAAAACCCTCTGCTTCCCTTTTCCTGCTGCTTCCATCACTTTTGCTTCTTTCCGACAGCTTTTCTAACTCTTCACCCTCTTGAATCTCCTCCTCCTCCTCATCACCTCCACAGCTCTCCTCGTTGACCTTTGCCCTCTCGTTCTCATCACCCTTCTCACTTTCTACAGCGCTTTCACTTCCTTCTTCATCCTTTTCTTCTCTCTCACCAATCACTTCATCCTCTCCACCACCTCTCTGAACGTTCCCTCCTCCCAACTCTCCTCCTCCACTCTTCACCTTATTTAAGTCCTCTCCTACCTCCTGTGGAGACGAGCGTTCAGATTCCAGCCTGACGGGACTTGCGTTCCTACCCACACCCACGTGGCTGTTGCTGCCCCCCAAAGATGAACGTTTGAGGTGTCGACCTCTCAACGAGTTCTGCTGGAGGGTCGGCGATGTGCAGTCGGTCAGGCCCGTACGGGGAAGCATGCAGAGACACAAGGGACGGGCGAGAAAGAGAGGCAACAGCACATCAGGTCAACAGGGACGTTCAAACGGGACTTTTGGGCCCTGAATTCGCCCAAACGGGACGTTTTCCAACAACGAACAAAATGTGGGGATGGCTTTTTGTATCTGGTCCTACGTTGTATTGAAATTTTATTTTATTTCTTCACTAATTCAGGACCAAAATTCCACTTATATAATTTTGCTAAGTTACTCGTATTAATTTGTTTGGTGGTAAAACAGCTTTTGCCCTTTAAGTGACCGTTTTAATTGCTGTCAGTGGAAATTCAAGGCCTAATGGAGCCACACTGTTTTCACTTAGCAAAGCAGCAGAAAGTGACAGTTGGAAGAGGAGAGCGAAGAGAAAGACACAGTAGCAGCCACAGATGCCCCCAGCACAAGAGCTGCATAAACATGTGCAGGACCACGGTGCAAAGGTGAGATGTGGAGGTCAAACCGTTGACCAGGGGCAGAAAAAGGATCGCAGCCGACTTAGAACGTCTGATATATGAGGACGCTACTGTCAGTGGGGAGGAAGGCTAATGGTGCTAATGGTGACTGGGACAGCTGAAAGGTGGGCGTACCTCTCTGGATAATGGTTCTGGACTAAGGTCTCCAGGCAACGTTGGTTTATGCAAATGTGGCTCAGTCTTCTCCTCAGGCGGAGCTCCATCACTTGCACAACTGTCCTACGAGACACACATTAATAGTTGCGTATAAGAATCAGGGCTTCAACTTATATTACAAAGCAAGTATTATTTAGGAAGATAAATTATCCATCAACAACCTCATAGAATAGACGCCTATCAAATGTATCCACATCAAGGTCGTCATCATCATCATCATCATCAAAGCCAGGCAGCAGAACCATCCTCTCATGTTGCTTGTTGCCTCGAATGCCAGACATCCCACTACTTCCAGGGGCCTGCGTGCATAGACGACATTAAAAGCCTTCAGGTTTGAGGACAAAGTAAAGTAAAATGTTTGATAATGAGATGTGTGGAGAGAAAATACCCCCTGGGGTGTCTGTTTAGGCTTTATAGGCTCCAGTCCCCCAGAGCTCCCAGTGGACCGTGGGAGCGCAGTGGCGAGACCAGGGAGGGGGCCCAAAGCAGGAGCGTCCAGGCGTCGGAGAGGAGCTATGGTACCTAAGGGTGATGACTGGGGGCCTAAAACTGCATTCAGAACCTGGGAGAAGTGTGTACACCCACAGAAGTAAGCTTTAAAAACTAGCAAGGAGATTCATAAGAACTGAGATTGCAACATGCATACAGAACACATGCACTTACTCCAAGATTCTTCAACGTTTCCTTCTTCTTTTTCTCTTTTTTCTTCTTCTTTTCCTTCTTTGCTCCCGTGTTCGCTGCAGTTGCTGCGAGCTCAGTCCGCTCGCGCTCCTGGACCACCAGCGTGCGGTAGTACTCATCACACGGGTGATCCCAGGTGGACTCCCCCGAAGTGAAGTTAAAATAGTAGATATCCCCGTTCACATTCTGGCTGCAAATGACAGATGAGGAGGACAGAAAATGGGTTATTTCAGCTTCACCGAGATGCAGCGACAGCCAAAACATCACTGCTTTAGGGCACAAATCTGTGAAATTATTTTCTAATTTAGATTCAGATGTGATCGATTAAACCAAAACAACTTTAGCTCTCAGAAAGTGCAGACAGGCAGGTAAGTTCCCCACATCCTGCAAGTTCCACCCAAAACTAATACTTGAATGAGCGTTTCTGCCGCGTATATTGCTCGTCTTATATTCGAGCCTTAACTTTGGTGAGAGGGTTGTTGGTTGAGGCAGCAGATTCAGGACACACGTTCTTCACGTCAAAGTGTCCAGAAAACTAAACATGGCCATGTGGTGGTGGACCAAGGTGATTTCTTTTCCTGACCAGGGTTTCCACTGTGAGGGCAGAGGGGCCACGATGCCTTCCCTGGCCAGCCACAGCAGCTCGGGCTCGCGGTTGGGATCGATGCCGATTTCTCGTGCATAATCTTGCACCTCTGGTGTGAAGAATAAAGAGATGACACGACCCGACAAACACTCGAAACACCAAGATGCTATAAAAGATGCAATACATGGACATACACCATTTAGCTTCCAAGTAAAGTGGACATTTCAAAACAGCCTAGTTCAATAGTGTCATTGCCTAATTCTGCATCACTCGCATTAGTTTAATGTACCTTGTTCAGACGGTATGTAATTTTCATCATATTCCTCTTCAAGAATTAGTTGGTCTCCTATGAACGTACCTCCTCCACTCATGGTTGCTAGGGAGACGGGAAAATGCAAAACACAGAGTTATATGAACAACAGAAGAGCGAGCAGGTTCATTAAAAACGCATTCAACTGTTTCCACAGACATGACAGATTAAAAGTCTAATCCTCGGTTCAAATGATCAGCCCTACCTCTTAAATCGGGCTTCGTGACACATAGACGAGGGAGGATTTAGAATGATGTGCATTCTTAAAGCATCCTGAAATGATCCATATTGAAACGATCCATATAAATCCTGAAATGATCCATAGTGATCGCTTCTCATTAAGGGACTATCACTAACTTCCCCGCTAGCCAGCTTCTTCGTTGTGTTGCTGTGTTGTGCTGCTGGAAAACATCCGTCCCGCTACCGCCCCCAGGCGCCCCGGAGAACGAATCACAGCGGTGCGACCAAGATTTCTGTCCGTGTGGAGGCAGCCTTATGATTATTATAGGCGGCTTGATTAGTAATGAAACAGTTTTGCGTGTTGAATCCAATTAATATTCTAAACTAAAAAAGCTGGTTTTGTTTAATAGGGATTGAGAAAGATTTTTACATTCAATAATGAGGGTAGGAACTTTTGATCCAGGAACCAAAAAGAAGTCTTCATATTAAGGCGGGCAGTTCAAATCACCGGATGTGACGTTTAAAATTACCGTTTGGTTCTGCCTATTTAGTGAACGTGATTGCGGATGATTATTAAAACATGAGTGAAACCGATTTCTTCCTTTAATTTTTTACTATTTTTAGTTTCAGTTGTGTGTTTTTTTTACACATTTTTACAGCGAGACATCTAGTGATCATTGTAGCGAATACGTGAATCATGAAGCGAAGTGTGCCCGTAGCTAATTAGTTGTGCTAGCTAAGGCTAGCTACCGCCGAGTTTCTTAGATATGTGTTCGGGAAATGTGGAACAAAAGCATATTTGAGGAGAATGAAGAGGAAAGTCGCAAGATTAAAACTGAGCCCCAACGAAGAGGCTCGTATTTTACGAGAAGAATATGAAAGGAGGCGAAAACTGCGAATACAACAGGTAGTGTTGGTTTTAAAATTTCATTTCTTGCAAAGCATCAAACCGAAGGTAATTAAGGCCAAATTCATTTGAGCAATTCATATTAGATTCGTTGAAGATAATTATTGTTAATTGATGTCTATTTCACATTTTCAAATATACATTAGTTTTGTCCCAAAATTCCATTTTAAGTCTCTGCAAAAACTAAGTTTTTCTTGCGATAATTACTATATTTTATTCGTTTGAGGGTTCCAAGAACTGCAACATTCTAAATTATTAATAGCAATATAATCCCAGCAGTTGTAGGTTGATCAAGATGAATATCTCTGGAAATACATATCCCTAAAATGTATTATAATTAGACATTAAGACACAAAAATCAGCCATTTCTTTTCCACACAGGTGCGAGAGCAGCAGAGGGGCATTGCGTTGAATATTCGGAGAGCGGTTGAACAGAGGCGGCAGCAGGAACTGGAGCAGCTGGGAAAGGAGCTGAGGGAAGAATGGGAGCGTGAGCAGAGGGAGAAGATCAACACTCTGCAGAAACGATACCAGGAGAGCCTCCAGCTTCTTGGTCAGGGCCAGAGGAGTGCAAAGGAAAATGTAAGACAATGCTGGTTACCTGTTTTTGTATAAAGATGTTAGTTGCCAGTTCCATAGCAGTAATATCTGTTGTATTATATCCTTTTGTAAAGGAACCAGACTGGGCAGCCATAGCTCAGAGAGAGCAGGAAAATCATGCCAAGGCTGAGGAGCGTTTTAGAGAAGCCCTGAAGGAGCTCAAATCACAGAGGCTTCAACACTGTGAGAGGCAAAACCGGTGAGCGTGACATCTTCAGCTTTCATGTAATCACAATAAATTGCACAGCAGCTCATTTTTGTTCCTTATAGATCCATCAATGCCAGGAAAAAGGCACTGGAGGCAGAAAAGGAGAGATCAGCAAGAGTGGCTAGTCTCCCATTGCCTCCCCCAAAGCCCATTCAGGTGACTTTACAAACCCCATTTAGAGTCAAGGGATATCAATTGCACATCAAATGAGCAGTTTGTGGTCATCTATTGATCAAACACTAAAGAACAAAGCTTATTTTCAGTCTACATTTCTCTGTTTTGTGTTATCATATAACTCATTTATTTGCTAGAACATTGATTTCAAGACGCCACACAGAATCAGAAAATTGGATGCGAGTGCTTTTGCCACCACTTATTACCACATGGCTGACAGGATGGTGGAAAGGGAGGTCGAGCAAAACCAGGTAAGCTTCATAGTGTCACTCGGTGTTTCACTGGCCCTCGCAGAATTATCTGATGTGTGTGTGTCTTCAGCCGAATGCCCACGAGGAAGCTGAGGTGCAGTTGAAGAGGCTGCAAGAAATGGACGTAGTTCAGATGAGGAGGAGAGAGGAGCAGCTTGAGAAGGCTCATCTAAGAGGACAGCAGGCTCTGAGGAGGGAACATCTGGAGCAGGTCAATGTTCGAAATGGAGAACAAATTCTGTAGGCTCGTATCTGGAAAATCACTGTCTCTCCTTTGTGTGTTGTTTTAGGATCACGGGCGCTTACTGGTTGAACTGGAGCACATGCAGCAGAGAGACCTGCTGAGAAGAAGGCAGCAGGTGGCGAAGATGCCTCCCCAGCCGCTCTACAAGAGAGCTGAGCTGGAGGAGGACTTCCAGAGGCAGATGGAGTTTGCTTTTGAAGACATGTATCCTGGAGAGAGGGGTATGAGCCCATCACATTCCTAAGAATATTGGCTCGAGTCTCAACGCATTTGTTACTTTTTAAATTCCATTTGCAGTTTTAGTGTTTGCTTTCTAAAGCGCAGCTCTTCTGTTTCAGGGGTTGACGTCGACTTGGTGGGACCTGAACCTCTGCTAGAATTGTCAGCGGGTATCCAGGACCTGGAACTGGACGTCACGCAGGACGAAGCTGCGCCACCATCGTCGGAGAACGTAGAGCAAGAAACTGGAAGAACGGAACCGGAACCATCGGCTGCAGGTGAAAGAGCCTTAAAGTCAAGGTTTTCTAAAAAATAAAGTCATTGATTTGAATAAATAGGTATTAACTCAATCTGACCAATATCGGAGCACTTCTGTTGAAGCTTCTCTTGTTCCCTTCCTCAGTGGAGCAAGTGAAAGCTCCTCCTCAGCATCCGCTGAAGAAACTTCTGGATCGAATCAGGAGCCAGAAAAACCAGTGGCTTGAGCCTGAGACGCCAGCAGAGTTGCCAACTGTCGTCCCAGAGAGAGACACAACCATGGACACCGGTTCCCTGACTAGTGAGGAGAGGAGCAACGTGCTTCCTGTTGACCTCCACCAAACTGGCCATCATGGTAAAAGAACTGGTCAGTTTGTGCCTTACGCTCCTTCCATGCAGCACAGAAGTGGAATTATTCTGTTATTCCAGCATCGGAAGCGTCAGAAGAGTCCACTGACGCAGATACGCAGCCTCCCGATGAGCGTGTCAAGAGGCACCAACGAGCAAAATGGGTAAATTTCCATTTCCACTACAGTGTTGATGAGTTAAAGATTCTCTGCACATGCAAAAGAGACAATCTTTAGATATGTTTAATAGTTCCAGAGAGGTTTTAGAGCACATTTACCTCTCTAATATTAGCAGAGTTAAATGCTGTTTGATCATCATCAAAAGAGTGGTGGTAGTTGCACGGCTGGGCTACTGTAATGGACTCTGGTGGGTCTGATTGGGTCTGATTGTGGTCCGGCCCTAACTGGAAGCAGGTGTGGCTCCTAAAGGCATCGGGAGCTTTCTGTCTTTAGAGGGCAGCGCTAAGATTGTCCAGACTGCTTTTGGCCTCTTGGAGGGAGACTTTCTGAAGCATAGGGATGTTCTCTATGTGACCTGTTCTTGCTCTAGGGTTCCAGCATTGTAGTGCTCACCATTTCCAAATCCTTTGTACAGAATGAGGAACTTGAAAAAGCGAAGCTGGAGCAGCTCGCGTTGCTCAGGGATTTGGAAGAGCAGAAGGCGAAGCTGGAGCAGATGCTGCTTGAGTCGCAGCAGGAGAAAAACCAGCTACAGACGGTCGTCACCCATGGAGAACACCAACCAGAATCAATCATCTCTGATCATGGAGGCGGCTCGGCTGAAACCACTCAGGCATGTTCAGTTCTAATCGTTTTATCTCGTGTCATCCTGTTTTAGTAGAGGGGTTGTCAGATATTTAAGCTTTAGAGATTGTTAATCATCACCCTTTTCTTGGTATGTTTGCCTCTTACCTTGTTTGGGATGAGTAGAAGCTGTTATGCAACAGCACCACCTATGGGCGGAGCAGAGAACTGCAGCTGAACACGCACACGCACGTCTAAACGGGTCGAGACTGGCGCAGAAATGGGCTCAAACAGCACATTTGATGATCAAAAGATCTGAGAATCTGACCTTTGGTCTTCCAGGTTTTAAGGGTCTTTGGTCATAGATATTTTTAGCATTGTTCTTATCATTATTTTATGTTGCAACTTCTCGCAGATTTAGTGGTTTACGCAACAAACCATACCGGACAATTCCACAGAAATTGTGACTTGTGCCCTGTCTGGCCCGTCCCTGCCCTCATCATGGCGCCACCAGCCCTGTGGCATCCACCCTCTCGTGCCTCAGAATGATCAGTGATCCGTAAGGAGTTTAAAATGTAGCCACATTAGCTGTTTATGTCAGTGCCGGGTTAAAAACAGGTTATAGGGAAAGATTAGTCTGATTAATCCCATTAATCACAAGATGGGGCTGGTCATACTACAGTAGAGCAGAGATGCCCTGGAGAGTCCGAGGGTGGGGCATGGGGCAGGTTATGTACCCCAGTGCTACTGCTATACCCTCTACTGCGGCTAACCGTTACCCCACAAGCCCGCTGAAGAAACGCCTCAACATCCCTTTAGCTGCTGCTTTATTGATTGATCTCTCCTTGATTCTCTAATCTGGATCAGGGTTCATAATCTGCCGCCCCACTCAGCAGAGGCTCACCCTCCAACATATTCCACATCTGGATACGATTCCCATTCCCACCAGTTTTAGCTGCTTCATCTTTGAAGTTGTCTCAACGTTGCTCATCGCACTGGTTTCATTGGGGAATAACGATAATTCCTGTGTTCTCCAGCTTTCGCTCCCTCCAGGTGAAGATGATCACAGCAGGCAGATAAGAGAACACCAGCATCAGCTCCTGGAGCGGAGCAGGTGGGCTTCTCTCCTCTTTGCCCACTTCAATGGAAGCTCTTGGCAGGCAACATAACTTTGGTTACTTCTGTGTTTCCTTTAGAGTGCACCAGGCGTCTCTGGAAGCGGCTCGCCAGCATCTGGAGGATTACCAGAGAGCACTGCAGGCGCGTTATAGCATGGATGCTAACGAGCCGCCGCCACATCAACCACCTCCGCTCTCTACGTGGTCATCACAGCTTGCTGCTGCGCTTTCACATCTTCCAAATTCTGCAATGCAAACAAGCCTGCGGGACGCCCAAACGCCCCCCAGAGAGAACCTGCCGGTGTCGGCGCCCTGCACCCCGGACCTCAGGGCACACGTGGAGTCAGTTCTGAGCAACGCCAGGCCCCAAGCATCAGACGTCTGTCCCAGCCTGGCCGGAGTCCTGCTGGAGAGGATAAAGGGGCGCCTTCGAGACGGAGCGAGACCTGGGTGGGTGGGAGCTTTGCCACAAGACCCTGTGCACCCTTTGTCCCTTGGACCCACAAAAGACCTCATCAGGGGGCGGAGAGAGGAGCAGCAGGTCGTGGTGGACCACAGGCAGCCGAGGGAAGTGGAGCACAGGAGGCAACACCTGCCCAGCGAGGCCCAGGTAGGTGATGGACGACCCAGTTTGGATCCTTCCGAGGGATCGTTGGACTGTTTGGTTCTTTCTCAGCCAGAGCCGATTCCAGTGGCCTCACCTGAGGAGCAGGTGTCCGGGAACGTGGGTCAGATCCGTCGCAGGTTGCTTCAGTCTTTGTTAAAAGCAATCGAGCAGAGAAATGGAGGAACTTTGTCACATCTAGAAGACGTCCCATCGGCCAACGGTGGGTGACGACAGAAACTTTTAGATTTGGGATTTCAAGTGTTAAACACGGTGCACATCTGGCTTCAGGACCGGCCCCCGCCCAGTCTGGAAGGCTGCCCCATGGCTCCACGCTGGAGCCCCTGGACCAGAGGGAACCAGAGGAACTGGACCCTGGAGAGGAGGAAACGGGATCGTTTGGGAGGCGACACGCCGCCAGTCAAGTTCGTTGGGAACTATTCGCATCAGGAAGAAAAAGGGATTTATCAGAAACGCCTCAGAAGGACGATACGAGTGCAGCCGGCCGCTGGGAGGGGGCATTTCCAGGTGGAACACCACACACGGCCTTTTAAAGGGGAGACTATGAATCCTCACTGTCGTTTCTCTTCTCCTTCAGAACCGGTCTTTCAGAATGTGTCCACTGGACCTTCCCCATCTTCCCTTCACCCAGGACTCGTGTGTCCCTCTGAGGCCACCAGGCCTCCAGTGACCCGTGTCAGGTCGGGGGTTTGGGAGACGAGTCGACAGCATGAGCTGAGTGCTATTCCTGAGGTGGAGACCTCCTTCAGTCCCAGCCTGGACACGGGTCAGCGCCACCCTCACGTCACCAGCATCATTGAGTAGAAGGGTCCACCTGTGGACCTTGTTACCATCAGAGGAATGGCTTGTGAACCTGTTCATTTCCAGGATGGGAGAGAAGCCTGAGGCTTTCCTCACATGGTGCCGGCCAGGGTCTTCAGGAAGGATCACCCCCGCTCACACCTGGGGGCCAGAACCTTTTCAACAGGTCCAGGAACTCTGAGAGCAGCTCGGGGAGCTCCAGCCACCTCATGTGGACAGAGAGGGTTCTGAGGTCGTCCCAGTCGTCCCCACAATGCTCCCTCTCTGGTATGTGGGGGGGGGGGCTGTGAACATATGGAGTCTTCGTTTGCTGGGAAATCAAGGCAACTTTTAATTGGTGGGATGGTTTTTCTCCCTCCTCCAGATTCAAATATAATCCTGCCGTCCTCGGAGTCTGGAGCGGACGACTGTGGGCCGGCCCTCACGGCCTTCAGAGCTCCAGAGGTAAATGCACAAACGCTTCACCGGCAGCCCGAGGTCCTGATTAGTAGCTCGTTAACTAGTGTTCGTCAGCTCGGAACCCAGATGGCTGCTCCCCTCTGAGGTTCACTCATGAATCAATGATGAAAAATAGCCAAATCTGAGTTCCTGGGCAGTTCTCAGTCCTCTATGATTATCCCTGAGAAGCTGTGTGTCCGTGTGTGTCTGTGTGTGTCCGTGTGTGTGTGTGTGTGTGTCTGTCCCTTCCCGTGTGTGTGTGTGTGTGTCTGTGTGTGTGTCTCTCTCCCCACCTCTGCGTGTGTGTGTGTCTCTCCCCACCTCTGCGTGTGTGTGTGTCTCTCCCCACCTCTGCGTGTGTGTGTGTCCGTGTGTGTGTGTCTCTCTCCCCACCTCTGCGTGTGTGTGTCCGTGTGTGTGTGTCTCTCTCTCTCCCCCCACCTCTGCGTGTGTGTGTGTCTGTGTGTGTGTGTCTCTCTCCACCTCTGCGTGTGTGTGTGTGTCCGTGTGTGTGTGTCTCTCCCCACCTCTGCGTGTGTGTGTGTGTGTCTCTCTCTCTCCACCTCTGCTGAGCAATGATGTGAAATGACACGTCCAGAAATGTATTGAATCAAATGCATTTGATGATGTTTCTACACTTGAACTGAGCTCAGTGCGTCTGCGTCTCTGACATCATCGACCACAGTTGTGATGTCAGAGCTCTGACGGCTGCTCCTCTGTCGGCCAGGCGGTGCTGGCTGCTGCCTGTCCTGGTCCCCACGGCCTCTCCACCACCACCATCTCCACCACCACCATCTCCACCACCACCATCTCCACCGGCAGCTACGTCACCTCTGACCCCGATCAAGCCTCCGGTACAGTTCTGTCTGGAACCAGTGGCGCTCTCCTGGACCAGTTACCTTCACCTCTGTCTTTCCTCAGATAAATCGCCGCCCCTCATCCGCGTGGGAGCGGGGGCAGAGTTCCTGGCGGTCTTCGCCCCCCCGGGGGAACGTGTCCCGGAGTCTCCAGGTCCGGCTGTGGAGACGCTGTTCAGCAGCAGCAGGATCCAGGGCATCATCGACAAGTACACGAGGGAGCTGAACTTCTCGCTCCGCTCTCCTGGAGATTCAGGTGGGTTTAGAGGAGGATTCCGTATCCGACGCACACGTGCGACCAGAACCAGAACCGTCCACAACCTTCTCCTTTCCTTCCTCAGCAGAATCTGGTGGCTCAGACGTGCAGGCACTTGGAGCTTCAGGCCGTTTGGACCTGGAGGAGAACGAGAGGACTCAACGTTCTGCAGCTTGTGCGTCGGTGCCGTCGGACCACGTAGCAGCACCGGGGAATTCTCTGGTCCGTCTGGAATCATCCCAGATTTGTCCATGTTGACGCTTTCCTAAAGAGTTCGCCTCCATTTCTGTTCACAGCAGCGGGAGGGTGCAGCCGGGCCGGTCCAGGAGCGGGACGCCCTCAGACCCCCCATGGTCCCAGCAGACCCGCGGGACCTGGAGCATCTGGTCGGGCAACCGTCGGCTCACTCTTCTCTGATTGGTCACCTGCCAGGATTCCCATTTTCAGTGAGCCTGGATCAAAGTGGCTGGGATTCCACCCTGACCCGGATGTTCGGACGATTCGGACCTCAGTGGCAGGACCCCGGTGACCTTCAGCCGCTGGGTCAGCTGTCATCAGAACATTTGACCACCTGGTTTGATGGAAGCCCAGAGGAGAGCCAGATGAAGCCGCTAGCGGAGGAGCTGGATGAGTCCGCTGGCCAGCAGCTCGAAGGTTCTGGAACTTTGCTTTAATCCGTCCAGGTCCGGTAAATGTTCCTGGTTTGGACCTGCTCACTCATTCCAACTCTCTCCTGTCTGCAGCTGAAAGGTCGCGTGTTGACCTGGGGGCTTTGGATGAGGTCACTGGTCCATCAGACCAGGAGTCCCCTCCTACAGCATCACGGGCCCAAACCAGTCCCGCTGATCCGGATCAAGGAAGGAGCCCAGGTACCCGAGTCTGTCATGTGACGGTCCAGATCATGATGTGCTGCTAATGTGGGATCGTCCTGTTCCAGGTTGGGAGTCATTCCAGCTGCTGGTGGCGGAGGTCACCCACAACGACCCTGCAGACGCCTCCATGAGTGTTTGGGCTGAACAGAACCCTCCCGAGGGGCGGCCACCCCCCTGGGATCCTGGAGCACCCTTCTCCCTAACCAATCATTCTCTAGAACCCGAGCAGTCTCGGGAGTTCTTCAGAGCCAAAGACCCAGGTACCAGTGTCCTGACCCCCCCGGCCTCCCAGGAGTCCTTCTCGCTGCTTCTGGGTTCTCCAGAACACATCTGTGCCTCCGTCCTCGAGTCTCCTTCCATCAGAGCAGATGTAGGTCTGCTGGCTACGGCGCCAGGGGACCCCGTCAGGGGTTCTGTTGGACCACTGACACCTGGGGACGGGTCCTGCCTGTGGGACTCTCAGCCCCCTGCTCTCCTTCAGGCTCAGGATTTGGACCATGAAAAGGGAATTCTGGAGCAGTCCCAGATCACTTTAGTGAGCCTGACGGACACGTCGCTGCAGGACCCGGAGGACGCGGCGCCCTGGGGAGACCAGCGCCTCCATATGGTACCGGAGCAAAGACGGCCGGGCGTGTGTTTATGGTGCGATTCCACTGGTCCCTTTTCTCTCCTAGGAGGCAGAATCCGGGTCGGCGGAGGCAGAATCCGGGTCGGCGGAGGCAGAATCCGGGTCGGCGGGGGCAGAACCCGGGTCGGCGGGGGCAGAATCCGGGTCGGAGCCTCGTGGCAGCGGTCCGACGCTTCCAGGTAACGACGCTCAGGAACCTGCTGAGTCAACAATGGGTTCAGCAGCCGCTTCCTTCTCATTCCAGCGACGCCCCTGGAGGTGGACTGGGGGCCCGGTGGGGCCCTGCAGCCCCTTCACCAGCACAAGCGCAAAGTGCTCCTCCAGAAGTTGTCCCGCAGGGCCCAAACTCTCAGAACCAAAGGAGCTCGGAGCAGTGGGTCAGACAGCAGAGAGCAGCTGAAGCCTCCGGCCGGCGGTGGAGCGAAGGTCGATCCCAGACCGGAGGAGCCGGAGGAGCGTTCCCAAACTGCCGCCTGTCCCGGATCAGCCCTCCGACCCAAAGCTCCTGGTAGGACAGAACCCGAAGCGCTCCCGAAGATCCCCGGAGAACAGAGGAAACTGGCGGTGGCAGAGATGCTTCAGAGAACTCGCAGGTTCTCCCAACACTAACCAGTCTCCACGGTCCGGAAGCTCCCGGTTCTGATCCGCAGCTGATTGTGTGCAGGCTGTACGGGCAGCTGGAGGAGGTGAAGCAGCAACGGGCCGTGCGGAGCAGGCAGCAGGCGTCCAGCCAGAACCGGCTGAAGGCCAAGGAGTTCCACCAGGTGAGCGTCTGGAGCCAGAACCCCCTGCTGGTCTGGAGCCAGAACCCCCTGCTGGTCTGGACTCAGCCCTGATCGGTGCTTTTCTCCTTCCAGAGAACTCTCCAGAAGCTCCGGGCCAAGCAGACGCCGCACTAGACGCCACTTTTAGCTTAAATTATTTAAATTAGTTAAACATTTTATTTAAATCTGTCTTGCAGTTGTGAATTAAGTTGCAAGGTTGGTGAATAGTTCTTTAATAAAGGTTCTGGACACGGCTCCTCACAGCTTGGAGAACACCACCGTCTTCGGACTCTTCTTCTCCAGGGCGGCTTGGGCTGATTTCATCACGTCTTCGGTCTGCAGCATGCTCATGTTCCAGGAGGCCTGAAACAGATCAGCGGTTCAGCTCGGGGTCTGGACCAGGTCTGGGGGGGGTGTGGTTCAGCTCGGGGTCCGGACCAGGTCTGAGGGGTGTGTGGTTCAGCTCGGGGTCTGGACCAGGTCTGGGGGGGGGGGGGGTTCAGCTCGGGGTCTGGACCAGGTCTGGGGGGGGTGTGGGGGCGTTACCATGTAGTCGAGGCCCTCGGCGACGCTGTGGTCCCTGGAGTAGAGCAGGTTGACCTTGGTGCCCTGCACGGCCACGGGGCTCCGCCCAGCGATCTCCCCGGCCAGCTCCATGGCCCCCGCCATCATGGCCTCCTTATCGGCGAAGACTCGGCTGTGAAGGGAAACGGGTCGTAAAGGGGCCAGTAACGTGTAACGTGACGGTGGTCGTCGTGGCGACGGCGCGTCCTCACCTGACCAAGCCGCTGCTCGCGGCTTCATCGGCGAACATCTTCCTGGCCGTCAGCGCCAGCTCGTTCACCAGGCTGCAGCGGGAACGAAGCACGAACGTGAACCGGTCCCTTTCCTAAACGGATCTGCTGGTTGTTGCCGGTTACCTGCGGCTGCCGATGACTTTAGGAAGCCTCTGGAGCGTCCCGACGTCTGCTGCCAGGCCAACGTCGACCTCCTGGGGGCGAGGAAACCGGAGAACGAATGGTCAACGTGCGTTCCTGCTGGCGCCGCCCATAAATCCACCGCGTCTGCATCGACTCACCTTTACCTGGAACCAGGCGTCCTGGGTGCACAGGCGGATGTCGCACGCCGTGATCAGGTCGACGCCTGTCACACACGAAAATGTTCATTACAACTAGACTGTTCGCGTTGGTCGCCAGGTTTGTTTCCCATAGCAACGGGTCCAGTGGGATCAAACCCACTGGACCTAATTAGTAGCAGAAATGACAAATTCTTGTCTTTAAATCTCCGTTTTCCCCATTAAGCTCGTTTAATCCACCTCTGGGATAGATGAGAGGATAACGGTGAGGTCATACCTCCTCCGATACAGGCGCCATGGACGGCCACGACCACAGGCTTTGGACACTGCAGGAGGAAGGAAAAACGGGAAAATCCCAGGTTTCTAGAGGATGTGTAGCGGGATGGAGTCGTTCCTCCTCAGGTCTCACCCGCTCTATCACCGAGAACGTCTCCTGATACTCTGCGATTTTCTTCCTGAGGTTCCAGGAAATTCTTGCCGTGTCCTCGCCGACGGGTTGGAGGACGTCGCTGGCCATGTCCATCAGATCGATACCTGGACAAGGACACGAGGCGGAGCTTAAAATAGAGCATCTCCGGCCAGCAGCGACCTGGACGACCCTTCCCCACCTGCTGTGAACATCTTTCCTGCTCCAGAAAACACCACCACTCTGCAGTCGGGGTTCCCAGCGAGCTCGCTGAAGAGCTCCACCATCTCTCTGGGAGAAACACCGGCAACAACCCCCAAATGTGGGCACATTCAATGGGAAACAGATCCACAATAAATCACATGTTTGTCCTTAAAAACAAACACCAGGTCCAGGTTCAAAAAGGTTCTTGCCTCCAGAACGCTCTGCTCATGGCGTTCAGCTTCTCTGGACGATGCAGTTCTACATGCGTGACAAACTGTTGGGGCTGACTGACGGCCAGGGTGGTGTAAGGGGGGCGGGGGCCACCTGATGAGGCCGCGGCTCGCACCACAGCCTGGCCGGGGGACCACCAGCTCCGGCCTGCGGAGGATAGGAAACTATGTTGTGACACAGGCGTCCCGCATTTCAGGTTACAATATCTTAAAACAACATGTTCTGGTCGTAGGAGCAGGTGCCGGAGCACTGCCGATGTGCCCTTGCGCAACACATTCTCTAAACGTCCTTAAAGCCTCTGAAATGGAAGCGACTCGGTGACCTTTCACATATATCCGCTCACGGAAACCCAAACCAAGAACAATGAAAGAATCCAAGTCCCAAATGGATCCTAAAGCGAGCGTCGCACAGGACCGACCGACCCGCGGACGCCCGACAGCGGGCAGAGGGCACCGAGCAAACCTACGGTTGTTGGAGGCGGAGCGGGCGATGGCGGCCAGCATGGCTCCCTGCTGCGGCGGCTCTGGGCGCGGGGAGAAGCCTCCAGGCGGCGGGCGGTCACTGCTCCGAGCCTGGGAGCCCAAACTTGTTAAATTACAACTAGCGTCCAAGTTATGGATGATCGAAGCGTGTTAAAGTTTAGCTTCTTAGATCACAACCAGCGTCCAAGTTATGGATGATCGAAGCGTGTTAAAGTTTAGCTTCTTAGATCACAACTAGCGTCAAAGTTATGGATGATCGAAGCGTGTTAAAGTTTAGCTTCTTAGATCACAACCAGCGTCCAAGTTATGGATGATCGAAGCGTGTTAAAGTAGTTCAGCTTCTTAAACAAACAATTCACCTTTGTAATACGATCTACGGTGGCCGAATGGTTTCAAAGTGCACAACTTCTTCTTCGTTGATATTTTAAGGCGGCAGCAAACACGACGGTGCTCTACCGCCACCCTGCGGTCAGGGGCGAGAACTGCAACAACGTTCAGTTTAACCTTTAGATATTTAAAAAAAACAGCAATAAAAACCCATTTATAGACAATTATTAATCCTGTTCCTCTTACAAATTCCCAAATGTATATGGTGACCCGATGCCTCATGTGGTCTTCATAATTACTAAACTTTATTCCTGGCCCTTCTATTTTTCTTTTCTTTTCAGTCAGGTCAAAACAACCTCCAAAACTCTGCGTGTGACCCCTAAAGTGACACGCGTAGCTTTGCAGAAAAAGATGAAAGAAGAACAAAATGAGGAAGAAACACTGAAATAGGACCTCAGGCCAGTTATGTTCATGGACGGATGCAACAGTTTCTTTGTGTCAGATAAAATGAAGCATGTAAACAAGGTTTACAAAGGTTTAGTGAAGTAACATGTCTTTACTTTCTTTAATAACTGCAGCAGGAATTCATTTAAAAAGCTTTGTCACTAAAGTTGTGCAAAAAGTGAGTAATAATAGGTATGACGTCCTCTTATATTTAAATATTAAAATAGATTTTATTATAACTGGGTAAAATGTCTAAACTGATTTTCTGCATCAATTACACTCTAAACTGTACCATGAAACACACACATTTCATTGTAGAATATCATGAAAGGAAGACAAAGTGGTAAAAGCAGCCTCTTGATAACGTTTATTCATATATATTCAGATACTCGAGTGTTTGACTGCCACCGTCAAAAAGTGTGACTCTTCACATTTTCACCTGTCAGCATAAATAATCGCTTTCTGTCTCTCCTGAGACGGGAAACAAACCAACTAAAACAGTTACGGGTCGTTTTCAGCACCATTGAAGTACATTCTCTATATTGCATCAGGATATAAAAATATACAGATATAGTGTGTTTTTATTCATGAAAACATTCTTATTGTTCAATGGCATGAAACCAGAGAGGGAACGTCCTCATGAGGGCCGTCACATGATCCACCGTCACATGATCCACCGTCACATGATCCACCGTCACATGATCCACCGTCACCTCACGTCAGCAGATCTGAACTGTTCACTCGTCCATTCACAGCACTTTTGAACGCATCAGTAGCAGCCACACGCAGCAGAAACAGGAACAACAGCGGAGGGTCGTCCTCCCGACCACGGAACGCTCACAGTGCCACCGGCCTCCCAGGAACCCCAGAGGAGACGCGGGCGTGTCGAGGTGCAGGTGGGCGATGGAGGGGAACCGGACCAGCAGGGCCGGTGGTCTGAGAGCAGCCCCGATAGGGAAACGTGCGCACATTTCATCACACACAGTTCAAAGGGGGGGGGGGGGTGAGACAGAACACAGCGCAGGAACATCAGTCCGAAGCAGAAAAACCTCTCGGGTGGACGAGAGATGAGGAGCAGAAGGCGCATCAGGAGGGTGTTTTTGCAGTGCATAGAGAGTTATTATTGCCCTGTGCTAGTCTGCCGTGCACACACACACACACACACACACACACACGCACACACACACACACACACACACACACACACACACACACACACTGGGGTCTTGTGGATCAGGGCTAAATCCAGCCTCTCTAGCCTCCAGCCTGGTGGCTCGTGGGTCTTTGTGGGTACGTGTGTGAACCAAATACAATCAGAGGGAGGCCTGGGCACCGCCTCGCTGTCATCGCGCCGCCGTCCTCCAGGAATCCTCACATGCGCGAGGAGGTGGCGAGCTCGTAGAACAGGACATAGGCGTCGCTGCTGCGCACTTGGCTGGAGGACATTGGCGTTACTCTAGAGGGAGAGAGGTGAGGGGCCGATGAGAGAGGGCAGGTTTTTACGGCTGATATCAACAGATGTGAGAGGCTCTCTGCTCTGTCAGGAGCTCCAGCAGGAGCAGGTGAGCTCTCACGACCGGCCCAAGGTCACGAGCTTCTGCCTGGACTCAGATTCTGTGACGGAGATGATGATGAAGGTACCTGGAGTCATTAAAGGTGTACCATTCTCCCGAGCTGGGGTTGCGACAGTAAGCTGTGTAGTGGCCCCCCATCGTGGTGCCTGAGTGGTTGGACACTGCATAAAGGTTGTAGACTGCATTTGCTGCAACGAGAGACAAAGAGAAATGAGGGAAATCCAGGAGCAGGTCCTCCAGGCCGGGCCCATCTGCCCCCCCCTTACTGCTGTTCTCAGGAGAAAACTCCCGCAGGTCCAGGTCCTTCATGGGGAAGTTAACAAAGGTGGACAGTTTGCTGGTTCGCCGTGCTTCAGAGAAACGCTTCAGGTCTGGACGGGACTGAGTCAAGGAACATCTGCCAGGAACATCTGTGCACGTCTGTGCACGTCTGTGCACGTCTGTGCACATCTGCGCACGTCTGTGCACGTCTGTGCACGTCTGTGCAACGCTTCACAGCCCTGCTGGCTCAGAGAAGGATACGCAGCACTAAGATCCTGGGGAACTTCTGGATCATGAACTTCTTCGTGCATCTCCTCCGGGCTTTGCATCTGTAACACGTCTGCGAGAACACGAGTGTGAGTGCAGCAGCCAGGAGAAAAGAGGCCCGACACCCCCCCGACCCCCCCCCGACCCCCCCCCCGACCCCCCCCCCGACCCCCCCCGACACCCCCCCGATGTCCCCCCGACCCCCCCCCGACCCCCCCCCGACCCCCCCCCGACGTCCCTCCAACACCCCCCAACACCCCCGGTGCTGCCTACCGGCTTCTCGTCGCCGTCCAGAATGTCTTCTTTGGTAAAGAGCCGCATGCAGTCCATCAGACTCACCTCACCGTAGCCCTTCTGAGCAGACATGGAGGCAGACACACACACACACACACACACAACACACACACACACACACACAGACACACACACACACACACACACACACAGACAGACACACACACACACACACACACAGACACACACACACACACACAGACACACACACACACAACACACACACACACACACACACACACACACACACACACACACACACAGCCACACACACACACACACAGACACACACACACACACAGGAGAAACAGGAAGGGAAATGAAGAGCTGGTGGTTAGTGTGGCTCCTCATCATCCCTGAGACCTGCTGAGGGCCAGACGTGCGCTGACCTTCACTCACGTGCGCGCTCACCTTGGCGATGGGGAGCGACAGATCCCAAAAGGGGTCGAACACGGTGGAGCAGAAGCCGCAGTGGCTGCAGGTCAGCGAGCTCTTCAGCTGCCCAACAAATAAGTCTGGAGGACAGCAGCTTCCATTATCCACCCAGGAACAGACCATAATAACACACGGGGGGGGGGGGCACTTACCCACGATTTTACTGTCTTCTCTTTCTAAATATTTACTCCACATCTTCTTTCCTTTCTCTTCATCCCTAAAGCAAACAGAGGGAGCCTTAGATGGAAGAGCCGGCCAGGGTTGATCCTCTGTGAGGGTCAGGTTAGGTTAGGTCAGGTTAGGTTAACCCTAACCTAACCTAACCTGACCTAACCCTAACCCTCACGCTACTCACGGGAGGTGGTCCAAGTCCTCGACGCTCCCCCTGGGCCTGACGGTGACCCTGTTGACCTCGTTGTGCAGCCCGTCCAGCAGGAAGCGCAGGAACTCCTGAGCGTCCTGTTGGCTGTGAAGCAGACGGGCTCTCAGAACCTCTCAGAACCTCTCAGAACCTCTCAGAACCTCCACACGTTTCCTGACCCGATCTCCGTGACGGCAGCTTACTTGTAACCCACGAATCTGGGAGCGTAGCGCTGGATCTGCGTCTTGAACTCGGACGGGCTGACGGCCTCGCTGCTGGACGCCGCCCACATGGTCTGGATCAGCTTGGCGAACTCTAGCAGCAACAGAACGGGAGGTGAACTGTGGTTTGGAGCCCCTGGAGCCCCCTGGAGCCCCCCTGGAGCCCCCCTGGATCCCCCCGGAGCCCCCTGGAGCCCTTGGACCCCCCCTGGACCCCCCCGGAGCCCCCTCACCTTCCATGAGCGCGGTGTTGGTGCGGCTGGTGGTGCTAAGGTCTCGGCGGTGCAGGCTGTGCAGGCAGTAATCTCGCAGGCTGTGAGTGTTGCTGAGACACTGGAGGATGCTGTTCATGAAGCACTGCAGGAGACACACACCGTCCGGTCACAGCAGGAACCGGTGCCACACACACAACTCCGGGAACCCTGTCTCCACTTGTTGCCTGGCAACTGAGTGTTCTGAAAACAGCGCTGTCCCTGGAGCAGAGGCGAGCTGCTCTAAACAGGGCGACGTTGTTTCACCCCATCGGACAAACAAACAGTTCCCAGAAAAATCTCCGGTTGCAAAACATCCAGCTTTCTGATTCCGTGTTTACGGGTCTCTTTCTGGACGTTGTGCATGTGACCACGTTGTGCACGTGACCACGTGATCATGTGACCACGTCAGGCATGTGCGGTCTGGGCGGATCAAACCAGTCTGAGAGCGAGCGACTTGTCCCCGGTCCATAAGGTCAGAGCTCTAGGATTCTGTGATTAGACGAGCAGAAACACACACACTCTCACACACACACTCACTGACACACACACACACGCTCTCACGCTCTCACACACACACTCACTGACACACACACACACACACACACACACGCTCTCACGGCTGCTGGACTCACCGTGTTTCCCAGGTTTTTCAGACCCACCAGGCCCTGGGCGCTCTTTGAATTCTGAAAAATAAGAGGAGAAATCGTGATGAGTTGATCCACTCAGACATTTGGAAGCTGTTTACAGGTGTGTGTGAAGACCGGCCCATCGGCGCCGTATAAGAGGAGGAGCCAACCCTCCCTGAACTGCTAACGAGCAGTTCGAATACAGACGATCTGCTGACAACCATGTGATCTTTCTCCACAGTGGATGTGTCTGTCTGGGGACGACTGGGCTCCTCTGGCCTTCAGAGGAGCCCAGTCGTCATCAGACGCACCAGTTGGTCTCCTAGCAACCGCTCCCACATCCTGATAACGTGGGATGGCGGCACCGTGAGGAGGCTTAACAACGCCGTCACGCTCTGAAACTGCAAAGATGCTGAAACCTGCCGACCTCGCGGAGCTAAAGATGATTACGCAAGTTGTGCGGTTACGTAAGTGCGTGGCTGGAATAGGACTCGGGATCAGACGCACAATTACACAACCTCCGCCCAACAATCAGAGATGCTGCTCCTGTGTTGTGACACAGCACCGGCTGAGGTTAGAGACCCACATCTGGGTCTGGTGAGGAGCAACACCCCCAGTTATTAACAGCAGGGAAGCGGGAGGAGATCCGAGGAATGAGGGCGGACGTAGAACTGCTAGAGAGGAGCGCCAGCTGGGCCCGTTGGAGGGCAAAGGTCACAGGTCACACACACAACGTGTGACCTGCTGCTGCCGCTGCACCAAGGACTTTGTTGCACTCTGCTGAGTAACGGCGCCACAAAAATAGCAGCTTTGCTCCTGCTGAAGCCCGTTTGTCCGCTCGCCATTGGCGGATCTGTGGGCCGGGCGGGCAGACGTCACCGCACTCGCCGGCCCTGTCTCCATAGCAACGCCGCTCTCACTTCTTTATTTATTTTTTTGGCCAGATTGAAAAGTTAGCAAAAGGACGTGGTGATGTCACGGCAACAAGATGTTGCAGTGTGTGTCTGTGTGTGTGTGTGTGTGTGCGCGCGTGTGTGTGCGTGTGTGTGTGTGTGTGTGTGTGCGTGTGTGCGTGTGTGCGCGTGTGTAACTGAATAAATGCTCCATTCATCAATGCTAGAAGCACAGAACCACTTTAGCACCTTTACTCTTCTGAGACCAGAACGGTCACAGTTAAAAACATTCCTCTGGCTGAGCCGCTTCCCAAAACTGGGAATAAGATGAGCTGGAAGGAAAACGGTCCCAGAAGAGGAGAGAACGTGTTTGCTCTGCCCCCCCCCCCCCCAGAAGACTGGCAGGTGGTTGGGTGTTGATCCTTCAGGAATGTGAAGCATGAAGCGTGACGCTCCGACAGCAGCTGATGTTTATCAGGAACAGGAACAGCAGGTCAGACCTAAAGCTCTTCAGTGGGGGTGGGGGGGTGGGGGTGGGTGGGGGGGGCACAGGACCCCCCTCCCTCTCTGGAGAGAGAGCAGCTTCTGCTGCTGGGACCTGCTCCTAACAGGGCCGCCCCAGGAAGGCTGCTGGTGTGAGGGGCAGCGACAGAACCTGCTGTTCTGACCCGCCCCCCCCCCATTGGCTGCTGGTGTGAGGGGCAGCGACAGAACCTGCTGTTCTGACCCCCCCCCCCCTCGTTGGCTGCCACCGCTCAGAGGAAGCAGAGGTGACGCTCTGCTTACACAACACACACGTTGGGCTTCATCTGATGGAGAACGGACATCACATTCTCACACTCGCACACAAACAAGTAAACAGAAGTGCAGCCTGTGGCTGCCAGGACCCCCCCCCCCCCCCCCACGGGACCACGGGACATGTGACATAATCCCTGATCACCCCAGCGGAGCGATCACAACAGAACCGTGCTGGTTCGTTACATAACAGCTCTGTTGTTGCACTTTCATGTGCTGTTCAGCCGTGAGGACGTCCCCCCCCCCCCCACACACACACCCACCACCACCCCCCCCCCACACACACACACACACACACACACACCCACCACTATCACCCCCCACCCCCACCAGCACCAGGGACGCTGTAGCAAAGCACCGAAGAATCAAACGTCCACGGGCGATATAATGAATGCTGGTGTGTGTGTGTGTGTGTGTGTGGGGGGGGGGGGTATGGGTGGTTAGATGTACAAACTTCCATCCACAAAAACAGCTGTGGGAGCACCGACCTCTGCCAGGCAGTATATGACCTATATATATATGTATATATATATGTATATATATATGTATAGTGCATACAGGTGTCATACAGCTGCTGCTGAAGGATCAAAGCCGCATCTCTGGAAGATGAAAGGAAACAGACCCATGCAGACCCCCCTAATGTGAAGGCTCTTCCCTGGCAGAGGGGGGGGGGGGCGGTGGGAGGAGCTACAACTGATGTGAGTGTGTTGCGTAACACAAACGTGGTTGTTGGCTGGACTCTGGAGCCAAAGAACACGTGCACGCGCGGGCAGCAGCAAGGTGGCGGGGCAAACCGAAGCATTCCTCCACATGTGATCGCTGGGGAAATTATAGGATGGAAAAACCCAGCGGTGAAGGGTCACCTGGGGGGTCCAGGACCGGGGGGTCAGATCAATAAAAGCTTTAAGTCCTGGACCCAGAGCTCCCGATGGGGCAGAAAACACCCGCATTTCGGTGCCTTTCCCGGTCAAATGCGAACTCACGAGCAGCCGCGGTGCGCGAGGCGGATTAACATACATAAGCGCGTTACATAAGCGCGTGCAGGAGCCCGGGTTTCCTCCTGCGACACCGGGTCCGAGCAATAACCGGGTCCGGGACCCTTCTGCTGGACAGCGGTTCTTACCCTGGCCTGGTGGATGATGAGCCCGACGAAGGTGGAGACCAGCGCGGAGCCGGACACGCTGCCCTTCCTCCGCGCGTCCGGCTTCAGGAAGGGGAAGGCGGCGGCCGGCGGCTCCTCGGGGACGGTGACCGTGTACGACTGGCGCAGGCTGGGCATGCTGCTGGGCGAGCGGCGGGGGCGGGGGACGCTGCGGCGGGGGCTTCTCTGCTGCCGCTCGGTTATTCAGCCATTCCTGGAACCTGGTCCCGGTCACGCAAACCTGCGCGTGGCCGCAGCTCCAACGCGGCTAAAGCGGCAGAAAAGCGCGCAAAGCGACGCGAGAATCTGACTGGAACCACTGGTATGGACCGGGGACGCGATCCTTCGTGCACCTTCAGCCTCTGTGATAACGCGCACGCACCGAGTCCCCGCTGAGGGGAGGCCCCGCCCCCTCCACCGCCTACGCCTGACGTCAGCGGCCGCCTCCAGGGCCGCGGCCTACGTCATAAGTCGCCCTGCTGGTGCTGCGACCCAAGGAGACTGGTGATCAGGACAACAAGCCTGCCAGCCGCCACGCGTGTAGGAGGAGAACCGGAACCGGAACCGGACCCAGATGCTGCAGCGAACACCTCCAAAATTAAATGCTCGAATCTTTAATGGTGTTCTGAACCTGGACGACTGTAGGTGGCTCCAGAAGGACCCAAATGTGGCTGGTTCACAAGCACCAACGGGCTGCTCTCTGATCTCTTTGATCTCTCTGATCTCTTTGATCCTTACACATAAATGTAGAAGAGTTGGTGGTTGTCCCACTCCTCACACCTAACCCTAACCCTAACCCTTCAGAGTGAAGTCTGTGGGGTACTACCAGTGACCTGGACCCGGGGCCGGACCAGGGCTGGTCCCAGGGCTGGTCCCAGGTCCGGACCCAGTGACCTGGACCCAGGGCCGGCCCCGGGGTGTGAGGATGCAGCTCACGTGTGTGTTCACAACAAATAGTGCGACGGACACATTCCGGGCTGAACAGGGTGAGCTGGGGAGCGGGGTCGGGGTCAGGGTCAGGGTCGGGGTTGGGGTCAGGGTTGGGGTCAGGGTTGGGGTCGGGGTCAGGGTCGGGGGCAGGGTCAGGGTCAGGGTCAGGGTCTGTTTCCTGATGTCTGACGCTAACAGGGATTTGCTGTCATAATAAATGGGACAAAGCAGCAAAATCTAGGAGGAGCCAGCCAACAGTCGCCATGGAAACAGCTCTCACTAATCTAAATGGGCCATATCAGCCTGACAGTTGACGGAGGCCTGTACCAACATTCCAGAACACTTACTGTCGGCACCGTACGGGACGTTCTTCCCCCCCAGTTAATGCTGACCGGGCTGATTTTGGAGTGTGTGTGTGGGAGAGTTCAAGAGTGTGTGTGTGGGAGATTCAGGAGTGTGTGTGTGGGAGAGTTCAGGAGTGTGTGTGTCGGAGAGTTCAGGAGTGTGTGTGAAAAGCTGAGAACACCAGGACCCAAAGATGATCACGTTTCTGGTTCATCTGGATCGGGTCGTGGCTGAATCTGAATTTAATAAAGCTGACAGATGACTGCAGTGACACGGTGAATCAGGTCAACACACGCACACACACACGCACACACACACACACACACACACACACACACACACACACACACACACTTGTGACCTCTTCCATCCTCCTCTGATCCCTCCTCTGATCCCTCCTCTGCTCCATTGATCCCAGCTAGTGCTGATCTAAAGTGGGTCAGTGGGTCCTGCATCATCGTGGTCCAGGAATACCCACTGTCACAGGCCGACCCTCATCTTGAGCTCAGTTTAGGTTGTGTAACACGTTACGTTGCTCGGCGGGGGGCTCAGGTTGCCACGGTTACGCGTCATCTACCTCCTGGACCCGCTAACATACACATCATTCAGTTGTGGTAACGACCTGCTGGGTGGCGGCTCGAGAATAATGAAGAATGAATGTAGCATTAAATCCAAAAAGAAGTGACATTTTAAGACTGTCCACCAAATAAAAGGCACATTAAAAACTCGTGGATCATTTTAATGCTGTAAAGTTAACTTGGGCAACAGCGCCCCCGTGTGGTTCAAACACCCTAACCCTAACAACTTTTCCACTGGTGGAAATGTACAACCAGCAACAATCATCCCGAGCGTCTCCTTCACCAGCGTGGGGGCCCTCAGACGCCAGGGCCACGGATCTGTTCAAATTAGAAAAACGTGTAGTCAGTGACACAACATGGTAAAGGAATCCTGAGCTGGTGTTGTGTAACCACCGTCCCAACCATACATTCGCTCTATTAATGATCTATTACTGACTAAAACAGGCTGTGGTTTAATCTCTTGGTTCAGGGGTCAAAGGTGAAGGCAGGTACCTGCTCTCCTGAGGCTCTCCTCCACCTTCTGCTGTGGTTGAGAGGAGCGTTGGTTCCTGGAGGGACGGATCAAAAGTGAGTTTCCTGTGAAACTGCGCTGGACAACTTTCTGGGAATGGCTAAAAAAGCAGAATGGCTATTTCTGGATATCATTAACTGACTAAACTGCTTCATTATTTTACTGCCATCATGACTGCAGACGTTTGGTAATGAACATGTGCGTGATAATTATTGGAATTACTATATTTGAGGCTCTTACCTGATGCTTCATGCTTCATGTTTCCCAAATCTGGGAAAATCCGCCGCTTGATCCTTGGCCTGGATGTTTATCAACCTAACTTTAACGGCTGGACGGTAAATGAAAATGCCGTTCCAGCTGCTCGCCACGTCCACGTCCACGTCCACGTCCACGTCCACGTCCAACGCACGCAAACGCGGCGCGCATCATCCGAGCACGCGCCGCCACTCTCGGATGATGACATCACGTTGGGGCTCGAATTATTGGTGCAAAATAGGCAAGAAAGGGTGAAAATGTCGGGCTGTCGGAGTGACTGCAGGGGCCCAAAGGGGTCGGGACTGCTGCTCGGAACCTTCCAGCCACAGTCTGGACCGGACAGTAACATTAAACTGAGACCGGAACAATAAGAACTCGTCCGGCCCCTCTTTTGTCCCGTGGATAGAGCCAGAGGACTCACCACCCCCCAACAGTGATGAGGGCACACACACAATACAGGCTGACATGCAGACACACAGGGGAGGCTCTTACCGCCCTGCTGGGGGAGGCCGGACCCCCGGTGCTGCCGGGCTCCCACGCCGAGGCGCTGTAGCTTCTGCTGCTGCCGCCAAAGGTCTCCAGGGTGGAGCTCCGCGAGAGGCCCTCCTGAGTGGCGCTCCGCGAGAGGCCTGAATAGGCCGGGCGGGAAGTGGAGCCGTAGGAAGTGGAGACATCGCTGGTGCGACTGCGGTAGCTCCGCAGGGCTGAAGACGAGGGGCTGGAGGAGGAGGAGGCGTCGCCGAGGCCCAGGGACGCCAAGTCTCTGCTCAGGTCGCTCTGGGAGACGGATCTTCGCCGGGACAGCGAGATGCCCGAGGCCGCCGGTGAGGAGGAGAGGTAGCTGGACGGGGCGGAGGATGAAGGGTACGAGCTGTAGCAAGCGTAGGACGCCCCCCCGCTGAGTCCCGACTCCCTGCAGCTCTTAACGGGCGTCCTGCTGAGGCTCTCGCTCCGCCGGCTGCTGCTGCTCCCGAGGATGTCGGTGCGGGGGACGGTCCGGCCACGGTCGCGGTCCGGGTCCGACAAGGTGCTGTAGTTGCGGCTGCGGGCGGTGGAGCTGCTCAGATAGTTGGAGGAGCAGTAGCCCGAGGAAGAGGTAGAGGACACGGGAGAGATGTAGGAGGACAGCCGGTCCCGCTCACCGTAGGAGCCCAGGCCCGGAGTCAGGGAGGAGCTGTAGGAGCCGTAGTGGCCGGAGTAGGAGGAGCCTGCGTAGCGCTTGGCCGTGGAGGAGAGGCGCGACATGCTAGCGCTGCTCTGTCAGCCGCCTCTGAAAGGCTGCGTGGACTGCAACCACAAGAGTAGACAAGCATTAGTCCATCAGCAAATCAATACTTAGCATAGCAGCGTCTCAATGCTAGCACGATCGGTACTGCTGCTGCTGCTACGCTACTGCTGCTACGCTACTGCTGCTGCTACGGTGCTGCTGCTACGCTACTGCTGCTACAGTGCTGCTGCTACGGTGCTGCTGCTGCTGCTGCTACGCTGCTGCTGCTACGCTGCTGCTGCTACGCTGCTGCTGCTGCTGTACTGCTGCTACGGTGCTGCTGCTACGCTACTGCTGCTGCTACGGTGCTGCTGCTACGGTGCTGCTGCTGCTACGCTGCTGCTGCTACGCTGCTGCTGCTACGCTGCTGCTGCTACAGTGCTGCTGCTACGGTGCTGCTGCTGCTACGCTACTGCTGCTACGCTACTGCTGCTGCTGCTACGCTGCTGCTGCTACGCTACTGCTGCCACGGTACTGCTGCTACGGTGCTGCTGCTACGCTGCTGCTGCTGCTACGCTACTGCTGCTACGGTACTGCTGCTACGCTGCTGCTGCTACGCTGCTGCTGCTACGGTGCTGCTGCTGCTACGGTGCTGCTGCTGCTACGCTACTGCTGCTACGGTACTGCTGCTACGGTGCTGCTGCTACGCTGCTGCTGCTACGGTGCTGCTGCTACGGTGCTGCTGCTATGGTGCTGCTGCTACGGTGCTGCTACGCTGCCACTGCTACGGTGCCGCTGCTACGCTGCTGCTGCTACGCTGCTGCTGCTACGCTGCTGCTGCTACGGTGCTGCTGCTGCTACGGTGCTGCTGCTACGGTGCTGCTGCTACGGTGCTGCTGCTACGGTGCTGCTGCTACGCTACTGCTGCTACGCTGCTGCTGCTACGGTGCTGCTGCTACGGTGCTGCTACGCTACTGCTGCTACGCTACTGCTGCTTCAACCCTCACAAATCCACCAAAAGCCTTTCAACGTTAGACAATACTGGCTTTAAGGGAGCATGTTTTGTTGTGCGTGACACAATAAAGCTGTCTGATGCTAAAGCCTCCCTCAGAACCCCACAGAAAGCCTCCTGCAGTAGCGCCCATCAGCTCGTGTTGAGCTTTAAATGCTGCTCACGGCTCCAGCAGCTACAAATTGGAACATCAAGTGGGAAAAGAGGCATAGAAGAAGAAATGTGGCGGATGAGTTCCCTGGGCTGCTGCCAGGTGGTGCAGAGGCTCAGCAGCCTCTGAATAAATAAAAGAGCTGCTGATGCTCGTCTGGGCCGGCTTCATTTACAGTACAGCTGATGTCTGTGATCTGCCCCTCAACCTTTCCTCTTTTCCTGCCCCCCCCCCCCCTTCCGGGGACACGGCTTTGCCCCTAACTGTCATTTCTCCTCGGTAATTTCCCCTCTTCCGGGTCTCTATGGCTTCCTCCCCCAGCATCTTCCTCGCTGTGACCACAGAGCGATCAATAATTCAGAGTATGGATCTGGAGCTGCAGGCGGGCGGGCCGCCCCAGAGCCCCGCCCCCAGAGCCCCGCCCCCAGAGCCCCGCCCCCAGAGCCCCACCAGGCCCAGCGTTGCCCCCCGGCTCCCCTCGCTGCCTCCTGCCCTCCTCCAGAGGGGGGACCACCACAGAGAGCAGGACTGATAAGAAAAAAGCAACTATACACTTTGCTTCAGTGTCGCCATGGAAACAACAGCACACACACTAGCATGTGCTCTCTGGCTACGCTGCATTTAGGCCTCCCCTGAGGTGCTGTTAACCAGCAGTTGTCATGGTTACCACAGCAACAAGCTCCGTCTGTTTGCCCTGACAAAATACAACCTGATTTAAAAGTAGCAGAAGGGCCGATTCAGAGCGGAACTACGGGTTAACCAGGCTGCTAGTCACCGCTGAGACCAGGGAACTAAGGGTTAACCAGGCTGCTAGTCACTGCTGAGACCAGGGAACTAAGGGTTAACCAGGCTGCTAGTCACCGCTGAGACCAGGGAACTACGGGTTAACCAGGCTGCTAGTCACCGCTGAGACCAGGGAACTACGGGTTAACCAGGCTGCTAGTCACCGCTGAGACCAGGGAACTACGGGTTAATCAGGCTGCTAGTCACCGCTGAGACCAGGGAACTACGGGTTAATCAGGCTGCTAGTCACCGCTGAGACCAGGGAACTACGGGTTAATCAGGCTGCTAGTCACCGCTGAGACCAGGGAACTAAGGGTTAATCAGGCTGCTAGTCACCGCTGAGACCAGGGAACTAAGGGTTAACCAGGCTGCTAGTCACCGCCGAGACCAGGGAACTAAGGGTTAACCAGGCTGCTAGTCACCGCTGAGACCAGGGAACTAAGGGTTAACCAGGCTGCTAGTCACCACCGAGACCAGGGAACTAAGGGTTAACCAGGCTGCTAGTCACCGCTGAGACCAGGATACTGCGGGTTAACCAGGCTGCTAGTCACCGCTGAGACCAGGGAACTACGGGTTAACCAGGCTGCTAGTCACCGCCGAGACCAGGGAACTAAGGGTTAACCAGGCTGCTAGTCACCGCTGAGACCAGGGAACTACGGGTTAACCAGGCTGCTAGTCACCGCTGAGACCAGGGAACTAAGGGTTAACCAGGCTGCTAGTCACCGCCGAGACCAGGGAACTACGGGTTAACCAGGCTGCTAGTCACCGCTGAGACCAGGGAACTAAGGGTTAACCAGGCTGCTAGTCACCGCCGAGACCAGGGAACTACGGGTTAACCAGGCTGCTAGTCACCGCCGAGACCAGGGAACTACGGGTTAACCAGGCTGCTAGTCACCGTCTACAGGGCCCCGCTTCACACCGCGGATCACAGGAGCCCTAAACAGGTTCAACACGCCCAAAGTTGGTCTCATTACATGTTGTTACGGGGAGGGGGGGCAAAGCAGCCCCCAGCGGGTCCACCTCCAGCCCACTGGCCCCCAGCGGGTCCATCTCTAGCCCTCTGGCCCCCAGCGGGTCCACCTCCAGCCCACTGGCCCCCAGCGGGTCCATCTCTAGCCCTCTGGCCCCCAGCGGGTCCATCTCCAGCCCTGTGGCCCCCAGCGGGTCCACCTCCAGCCCACTGGCCCCCAGCGGGTCCATCTCCAGCCCTGTGGCCCCCAGCGGGTCCATCTCCAGCCCACTGGCCACCAGCGGGTCCATCTCCAGCCCTGTGGCCCCCCTGTGGCCCCCAGCGGGCCCATCTCCAGCCCACTGGCCCCCAGCGGGTCCATCTCCAGCCCTGTGGCCCCCAGTGGGTCCATCTCTAGCCCTGTGGCCCCCAGCGGGCCCATCTCCAGCCCACTGGCCCCCAGCGGGTCCATCTCCAGCCCTGTGGCCCCCAGTGGGTCCATCTCTAGCCCTGTGGCCCCCAGCGGGTCCATCTCCAGCCCTGTGGCCCCCAGCGGGTCCATCTCCAGCCCTGTGGCCCCCCTGTGGCCCCCAGCGGGCCCATCTCCAGCCCTGTGGCCCCCAGGTCTCCTCTGAGACAGCAACAATCACTGACTGATCTTAAATCCTGATTGCAGGTTAATGATTTCAGGAGTTAATGTGGAGACTGTGGGATTTATCAGCAGACACCCCAGCTATGAATAGTTGTACTCAGTGTTCCTGGAAGCTAAAAATACCTCAAAATATGACACTGATGCCCCCCCCCCAATACCCACTACCCCCCCCCCCCCCCCCCCCCCGTCCTAATAGCTCGATGTGCTGCAGCCTCCACTGGCCACAGGTCTGAGCAACATTCAGCTCCTCTGTCTACGGGAGAAGAGGAGGAGGACTCGCTCCCGAAGCATTCAGGGGGAACCCGGAGCCACAGAGGAAGCAGCATCTGTTAGCATCTGTTAGCATGTGTTAGCATGTGTTAGCATGTGTTAGCATGTGTTGGTGAGCGGCTATAGAAGCAGCAGTGGCCCCGTCGGCTGCGTCAGTACCACATGTTTCCATAGGCTACCTGCTGGATCCCTGGCTGGTCTGTCAGTCCAGTCTGGGGCAGCTCATCCTACTGTTGCCCCCCCACGGGGCAGGCACTCAGCGACGACGCCTGCAGGGACACACATGTAGTCACCGAACCTTAACGTCTGCTTTACAGGTCAATCTGCTGCAGAGGCTGCGCCAAAGATCTTCTACCATGATCCACAAATATCACCTGATGGGATGTCCCAGCAGAAAGTATTCCCGAGGCAAAGAAAATTCCCAAAATGATGTCGTCCTGCTTCTACAGAGGGGGACTGGGAGAGTAAAGGGAGGTGGCGGGGGCTTAGGTTGGTCTGAAGGGGCTCTCCCGGCTGTTCCGGGTGCTCGGGCCAATGGACGGGAGGCACAGGGAGCCACTGGGGGGGTGCAGCAGCCAGTGTGAGGCGATAGCAGGAGCAGAGGGATCCAGAATGCCTCAGCTCCAGTTACAGAGCGGTAAATATAGCGTCACCTCTGACCTCTGCAGGTCACCTAACACTCCGTGGAATTCCGGCGAGCTCTTAGAGGAGCAGCGAGCAGGCTTGCGCACCAGCAGCTGCTGGGCCACCGGCGACACCACGTTACTGGGAGCAGCAGCCAGGTCCAGGAGCAGCTTCGAGCGTAACCGATCCGCTCCACTATCACTGCCGCACGGATCGGGTGCCGGAGACACCGGATCCAGCACGGCCGTGCCCGCCTCTGCTCTGCTTCGCACTTCCACAGAGCAAACTGGAATTTCTCATCCCTCTGTGGTTTTTCAAGCTCCAGGACTTGAGCCTGTGAAAGACCTGAATCATAACGCATCCAGTCAGATCATCGGCCGTTTGCCCCAGGGAAGGGCAGAGGTAGCCCCGGGCGGAGGCCGCTGTGCGGGGCACCGCCACCGGGGGAGGGGCCACCCTGGCACGCCCGCCGGGCCGATGGCCTGGACGCCACCGAGAGGCTGTTCGCTGCGCGCGTGCGCGTTCCCCACGTGATCAGACCGGTCGGACCCCCGGAGGGCTGCCGGCTAATGGCAGCGGTGCAGGAGCCTGCAGAGGGTCCACGAAGGGGGCTGAGAGAAGGCGGACGCTGGGGAAACTTAGCGCCCACCATGTCGCATAACCGAGTGAAGTGCTGGCTGGTTAGGTGGGTGGTTAGGTACCTGGCTAGGTACCTGGCTGGGTGAGTGGCTGGGTGAGTGGCTGGCTAGGTGAGTGGCTGGCTAGGTAGCTGGCTGGCTGGCTGGGTGAGTGGCTGGCTAGGTAGCTGGCTAGGTACCTGGCTAGGTGAGTGGCTGGCTAGGTAGCTGGCTAGGTACCTGGCTAGGTGAGTGGCTGGCTAGGTAGCTGGCTGGCTGGCTAGGTGGCTAGGTAGCTGGCTGGGTGAGTGGCTGGCTAGGTGGCTAGGTAGCTGGCTGGGTGAGTGGCTGGCTAGGTGGCTAGGTAGCTGGCTAGGTAGCTGGCTAGGTGGCTAGGTAGGTGGCTAGGTAGCTGGCTAGGTATCTGGCTAGGTAGGTGGCTAGGTGGCTGGCTAGGTGGCTGGCTAGGTGGCTAGGTAGCTGGCTAGGTGGCTAGGTAGCTGGCTAGGTGGCTAGGTAGCTGGCTAGGTGGCTCCCTCAGGCTGGTGCGGACGGGACTACTGCGCCACACCGACTCAGTGTCATCTCAAGTGTCTCACAGAAACATCATATTCTATTATTACCGACTGTATTTCACATTTGAATTTTAGGGTGCGACATCTCAGATTGCCCGACAAAATATTAACTTTTTGGGGTCCAGAACCCACAAGGCTCGCGCGTTTAAATAATAACAATAGCAAGACTGGTAGAGTTTAATAAATTAGTCTCTTGTCCTTTTGTTCTAAGAATGCCACCGAGATTTGAGAAGTTTAAGTGAGGTTGCAGTCGCCGAATAATGCACTCACCTCACGGTTGTGGCTCATCCGAACGGACACGGAGACGCCCCCAAAAGTATCTTTGCGGCTGGTTTCAGCTGTTTTTTAGAGCGCAACATAAACTGCGGCGGACGAGGAGCCGTCACGGATGGAGAGTCCTGCAGCTCTTGGGCTGTTTGGGTGAAGAAATCCCGGTTAATGGAGCGCAGCTCCCGCCGCGGAGCAGTCGGACTCTCCGGCCATCATCTAACGGTTCTTCTCGCTTTAAGAGTGACGTCAGTCCGGCGAAGAAGCTGCTCTCTGATTGGTCGGTGCCTCCGCGCGAGCGTCATCCAGCCGAGGCGGGACCCCGCCCCCTACACCGTCGCCATGGCAATGGACGTAAACACAGAGAGTTCCTTCATTAAGAAACAAAAGGGAAAAACTGAAGAATCAACACGTTTCTCACTTGTTATAATTCTTTAATTAGCGTCTAAATGGACGTAGGTAAAGGACAAATGCACTAAAATAGAATGTTTAAACTATTTCTAGTTTAAACAAACCTTTTAATAATTCTCAGATTAAATGAGTATATATGAAATTAAGGGGTCTCCTCATAAATCATGGCTGAGAGTGATTCCTGGAGGAAACAAGCACGTCACTAAGGAGCCACAGTCGTTTATTCACCGTCCAATGACATCATCACTGCCATCTATCCAATAAACACACCAGTCTTACTTCAGGTTATTAAAATGCATTTTCTATTACTTTCCACTGATTATAAAGAGTTAAGTGTGGCATATTTTATTTCAAAAACTACTTGTGTGTAAGCCTTAAACCACAGTCTGTAATAACATTGAACCTTTTGCCATTTTTAGGAGTTTTCAGAGTAGTTGCACGTGTTCTATTCAACATCCTCCAGCGTCGCATGTTGCATATTTAAGCAATGAAGGTGTTTAAACTCTGCATTATTAACAGGTGATACCTGAAAACAAGAAATTTAAACCATCATCATGTACTGATGGATTTTAGGACTAAGTAATTACTAAGTGTGTGCCCCAAAAATGCCCCAATACGCCTGCTTGACATGATTAAACATCCGATTTAACTGAAGCTTAAATCTCCACAGTGTCTCCCAGAACGTTGCTTCAGGGGTGAGCAGACAGGGGAACCCACCATTTGGTTGGTGGTTATTTTCACAGGAATGATCACAGTGGCCGTTTTCAATACTGTCAATAAAATAACACAATTCATTTATGACATAACAAACACCATAATGCTTTCTTCCATAAATATGCATCAAATAAAAGAACAATATGCTAAGGAAATGCAATAAATTAATAAATAACACCCCATAATAACATTTTCACTGCAAACGTGGTGCTAATAATAGGGACGGGTTTATTTGGTGCCAGCGGTGCTGCTGGTTTCTATGGCTGTGATTCATGCTCGTCCACGCTAAAGCAGCGCTAGCGGGAGGAAAGGGGCGATCCCTCCATCACAACGTCCATTATATTCAAGTATAGTGGTTAAAAGTGGTTAATTAGGACAGTGAGAAGGGAGGTTTGTTCACAAGGAAACAACACATCAGCCAAGAGTGCAAAACCACATCCTGGTTTCCAAACTGTCACTTTGTGAATATTTCATACTGTGGCTTCACGAGTCAGTGGTGGGATGAAGAATCGCTTCCTACAGAGGAGAAAATCAATAGCACCAGTTGTCAGACGTCCATTCTCCACTTAGACAGGCCAAAGCTTCACAATAGGATCAATACTTGCTGTGTAGAAGAACAACCCAGTGAGCTATCTTTGGTTGGAATATTCATATGCTCAAATGCTAAGGAGGGGTCATGTGACTGACCTGAACCGAAGGCTAAACAATGGACTGAAAAAGAGGACTTCCGAGAAACAAAAATAAGAAAGAATCGTCTCTGGACCCTCTTTACGACCCCAGAAACACGGTCAAAGGCAAGACAGTCCCTCCAGGCCTCACTGTGACCAGCAGGTGGCAGCACCGAACACACCTGCAGTCCTACAGGTGTGGGGCAAATGTTCCACACACCCACCTATAAAGCCACATCAGCAGGTGCTGTCTGACAACATCTGTGAGCAGAAAAATGGAAGAAATAAATAAAACATCCTGATATTTCCCTAAATTCATAGAAAAGATGACTTTCCTCCCTTAATAAAGACACTAAAATCCTCTACAATCCCCCAACGAGGCCGACGGCTTCATCCAGCAAGCCCATAAAATGCCAAAGGTCAAAAGAAACGTGGCGTTTACCCTTTTCACAGCTGGATGACCCTGCATTTAATGCCGGGCCATTTAGTCATGAAGTCAGGTTCCACGTGGATGGAACCCTGAAACACCCATCAGAAGCAGGCGCATGCTGAGACCTTAAAGTTATGACATCAACCCCCTGGTTGTGGCCACAGCTCGTGACCACAACCAGGGGGTTGGAAGAAACGACGCACAGCATGAAAAACACAGCAGTAAACGACAAGACGAGCCGGGCGTAAAGGCTTTCCTGTGGCGTCCTCGCCGTCTAACGTACAGCAACACGGAGCGCCGCAGCTAGCGAGGAGGAGCGCCTCCCTGTGCCGGTGCTATGATACATGCCTGAAAGGAAAAGCTGCTGGTAAAGCTACTCTCCCCCTGTGTGCAGCGGCTGCTGCGTCTCAGCCTGCAGAGCGACGGATGCCTCCACTGGCTCTAATGGTGCCTTTGATTGAAGCTAAATGAAGTTTCTGGGCGGGTGCACGTTGAGCCTTCCAGCGGCCCACCGCTGCTGTGCTAGTGGTGCTCAGTTTACCCTCCGAGTGTTGGAGCTCGTTACACGGTTCCCTGTAAATATCAGTCAGCGAAACAATTAAAAAGGATCCAATAATCAGTCGCTCAGTCACACAGCTGGGCAGCAGCCTTTCACTTGGTCTTGGGCACCACCATCAGCTCGTCGCCATCTTGGATGCCATAGGAGTGCAGCACCCTGGTGCTGTACTTCATCTCCTCCGGTCCGAAAGCACTGCTCTTGTCGATGTAATAGAGCCGCATGCTGTTGGTGGAGAGTCGGACCACGCCGGTCAGCTGCTTCTTCAGCTCGGCAACAGTCTGATCCAAACGGATGTTTACCTGAGACACATCGCAGGTCGTCAGTGTGAGTCGAGGCCGCCAGCCTCTGCGGCCACGTTAGCTTGATCGCCAATAGCAATGCAAGTATTCAGTGATGCTAATGCGGGAGAGGGCGCACAAAGACCCACACATGCAACATTTCGCACCTGTTCCACCTTCTCCTCGCAGTGAACCTCCACCCGTGCGCGGCAGCGCGGCCTGAGGTCAATCTCAGCCAGGGGCTCCAGCTGCCCGTACTTGGTCACGAGGCAGTGGTACCTGCGGGGGCAAACGGCCGTCAGGGGGGGCAGCACGGCTTTACGCTGCCCGCTGCAGCCACTCATACCTGAAGGGCAGCTCCTCTTTGGGGTAGTCCAGGTAGTAACGGATGAAGAACCTCTCTGCGTCCTCCCGCTCCACATCAGTCACCACGCTGCCGTTTAACAGGGAGACGGAAGGAAGCCTGGAAGGGACACAAAGCCGGCTGAGCACAGGCGGCGCAGCAGCCGGCGCCGAACAGACTCACTGTGCTATTATCAGGCTGCGGCGCTCGGCGTCGGTGTAGGTCTGCAGTAAGGGAATCCCCTGCAGCCGCACCTCCTCCAACTTTGGGAAGAAGTTCAGCTTCTCGATGTCGCCCCATTGGTTCAGACCTGAGGCAGAGAGAGACTTCGACTGGGCGGGAGTCTAAAGAGATCCCTGACGTTAAATCACTTGATTCATTTGTGGACACGTATTTTCTCACAGATAGAAATTAGAACAAGCTTGTTGTCCTCAGAACTCCTCAGAACTCCTCAGGACTCCTCAGAACTCCTCAGAACCCGCTGCGCTACACACAACCCAGTTTTTAGGATGCAGTGACCTGGCAGTTTGTGCTACTTCCTGTCGGCAGCCTGGAAACAGGAAGTTGGAGAGCTTTTGCTCACCTGAGTTGTTCAGGTTGATGTTGCGCAGGTTGGGGAAGAGCCGCTTGAGGATGTCTTTGCCGTCCTGGATGGAGCTCAGGTTGTTGTTGGCCAGGACCAGCGTGTCCAGCGAGGGGAACATGGAGCCGAACTTGCGGATGTCGGCCCAGTCCTTCAGGCTGTTGTCGGTGATGTGGAGCAGGCGCAGGGTGGGGCAGGCCACGCTGGAGACACCCACGTTGCTGTACTCGTTAAGGCAGAGGAACAGCTCCTCCAGTCTGCAGGGCGGACCCAAAGGCAAGAGTGAATGTGACGGACGGAGGTCCGGGGATTAAGGAACCCACTGGCCCCCCTGGCCCCCCTGGCCCCACTGGCCCCCCTGGCCCCACTGGCCCCCCTGGCCCCACTGGCCCCCCTGGTCGACTCCCAGTGGGTGAAAACTCAGTCTGACCTGTATAAAATCAACCACTCACTTATTTCTTTCTGGGGTAAACAGCTGTATGGACATGTTCAGGTCAGGCCATAGATTAATTAGGAAATGTAAAGTTACAGGACCCCATCAGGAACTTCTGAGCTTTTCCTCAAACATGAGTGTCCACTTCAGTTCCTGGTCTTCTCGGAATACCTAAAGTCTAAAGTCAGACTGGCAGAAAAACCTTAAATCCCACAAGCCACCCAAAATAAAAGCTAAAGCCTCCATAGAGCCTCTATGAGCAGCATGAAGGTGCGTCCTTACTTGGGCATCTCCCGGGTCAGCAGCAGCACCGTCTCCCAGGACACCTGCGTGTTGTTGAGGACGAAGCGCCGCACTCTGGAAAAGGCTCGAGCACAATGTGGATCCAGGGTCATTCCTCCCAGAGGGTTCGAGCTTAGGTTCAGAAACTCCAGGTTGGGGATGCTGGACACAATTTTACTGATCTGCACACAATAGCTCTCATTTCCAAGAGGTCCAATCAGACAGAACGGACGAGAAGGTGCCGTGCTCTTATTGAAGGTACCTGGTGCCAGTCCTGCAGCTGGTTATGAGACAGATCCAGCTCCATGACGTGGGCACAGAAGGCAGCGATCTCCGCCTGCTCCCCAGCCCTGCTGATCCCACAGCCGCTCAGCACCAGCATGCTGGGGACGTTCAGACGATCTGTGGAGGACGTAGAAGAGGAGGAATTAAGCACTGGAGGAAACCGCCTCCTGGCTCGAGAGTGCAGCTCAGCTAAAGCCCCGCTGACGGGTCTTTGGCCCCACATCGGACCAGAGACCAGAGACCAGAGACCAGAGACCAGAGACAGAGACAGAGACAGAGACAGAGACAGAGACAGAGACAGAGACAGAGACCAGAGACCAGAGACCAGAGACCAGAGACCAGAGGACAGAGACAGAGACAGAGACAGAGACAGAGACAGAGACAGAGACCGGAGACCGGAGACCGGAGACCGGAGACCGGAGACCGGAGACCTGAGGCCAGAGACCAGAGACCAGAGAGACCAGAGACCAGAGAGACCAGAGACCAGAGAGACCAGAGACCAGAGACCAGAGACCTGAGGCCAGAGACCAGAGACCAGAGACCAGAGACCAGAGACCTGAGACAGAGACCGGAGACCGGAGACCGGAGACCGGAGACCGGAGACCGGAGACCGGAGACCAGAGACCAGAGACCGGAGACCGAGACCGGAGACCAGAGACCAGAGACCAGAGACCTGAGACCAGAGACAGAGACCAGAGACCAGAGACCAGGGTAGTCCAGTGTTGGCTCCTCCACTGGCTCCACCGTTAAACTGAAAATGCTTCCCCTCACATATACTGTAAGGGGCTTGGTTTTGCTGATTCTAGACGTGGTCCATCAAGACCTGAAGGATGGGTGGGCCAGATCTCCATATGAGGGCACCTGGAGGTGCCCCTGGACCCCTGGACCTTTCTCCACAGCCTGTATCATCACTGATGTTCATGCTGATGTTCTCTGGACATCTGCTGCACATCTGTCCCTCCCAGGGAGACGGATCCCTCACCTGTGGATCTCCTTCAGGATTGTTCAAGGGTTTAAAGTTCTTCCTGACCCGGTTTGTGGGTCTAAGGACAGAGGAGGCCACAACTGTGCAGCTTGTAAAGCCTCCGAGCCTCTAAACACAAAAGGAGTGTGAACACGCCCGCTGCCACCACCCAGGTAGCGCGAAGGCCCCGCCCACCTCCAGACGCCAGCCGATGGCGGACAACCAGCCGATGGCGGACAACCATCGGACGAGTCCAAATGTCAGGGAGAACGAGGCCTAAAAAGGTTTGTGACTGTCAGGAGCAACGAAGCTTTGGCAGGATGTTCCTCGGCCCACCGGCCCCTCAGGAGACTCACCTTTCATGGGAGAACCTTGAGGACCGGCCACGGGCACCACGACCACGCCCATCCCGGGCCCCCGGCGGTACGGAAAGTTGTCCGGGCTGTACTTCTCGCTCATCACCTCTACGAACGTGTGGCCCTCCATGTCCTCCATGGCTGCTTCCTTCTGCGCCGCCTGCGTGGGTTCAATAGTGAGCGTCTCAATTTACGAACTTTACTGAAGTTTAAAAACGTCTGTGGAGAAAGAGAAGAGCCGGAAACATCTGAGCGCTTCTCTGGAAGAGTGAACGCTCACTGAGGCCTTTCACTGTGTCTCCACACAGAAGAGGAACCTAAAGCAGCAGTTCTGAGGTTCTGCAAATGCTGCTGGACTCACCTGAGGAGACCTTCACTTGGTGGAATCACGGCTTTGGTGCTGACGGACGTCCTGGCGGGAGAAGGGGGAGGAGTTTACTGATGCTGACAGGTGAGGGAACAACAGGAGCTGAAACTAAAGCGTGAAGGCGTCTAAAGCCGGTGGCAGGTGAGCACACGGGCACCTGCCAGACGGAGCTGAGGGAACCACTCCATGACTCTGAAGAACAAAAGTTCAAAGTTCACGGCTGCCATGACGACACACACGATCACACTGATCAGGGCTTCCCCCAAATCCTGGAGCAGGAACCACTGATGCACCTGGAGCACATGAGCTCTTCTGTTCTGGACTAATGGAGGAGGAGGAGGAGGAGGAGGAGGAGGAAGAGGAGGAGGAGGAAGAGGAGGAGGAGAGGAGGAGGAAGAGGAGGAGGAGGAGGAGGAGGAAGAGAAGGAGGAGAGGAGGAGGAGGAGGAGGAGGAGGAGGAGGAAGAGGAGGAGGAGGAGGAGGAGGAAGGCCAAGCACCCTAGCCTCTGATCAGACCCGGTCTCTGTCTGTAGATGGTTCTGTGGGACTGTAAAAACATGTTGCTGTTTTTGTCATCATGGTCATTTATTACCTGTGTTGCAGGAAGTTAAAGGTGGGAACGTCTCCTGCCTGTGGTCCACGGAAAACACCCCGAAAATGAGGGAAAATTCAGAGAAAAATAACACAAAACCAAATAATAATAATAATAATAATAATAATAATAATAATAATAACAATAATAATAATATTTGTTGCTTTTCTTCAGTCTGCAGTATTAGTGCCGGTCAAATGCACACCTACACGTCACTACCTGTGCAATAAATAAATAAATAAACGGATTTTGTGAGTTTGGATCTTTGCTGGAAATTCATCCTTTCTGCTCGTAATATCAACGTGTTTGCTCAACAACGTTTGTCCAACAAGTTCATATTTCCCTGTTATTATGACTGATTCATTTAACGGAATCAGTCACCAGACAAGTAAATAAGCAAAGAATTCAGAGCACCTGCTTTAAACTTAAACTCTTTTAAAATGAAAAAAAAGAGCCACAATCTCAGCAGGATTAAATAGATGAAAGCGTGAGTAAATAGATGAAAGCGTGAGTAAATAGATGAAAGCGTGAGTAATGAGCGGAAAGTCTTTGATGACAGACGGTCCGGATCTGTTGGACCAGCAGCGGCTCAACGCAGGAATTTCCTCCCTATAAACGCGCGGCGGTAATAAGCATGCGGTAATAACAACACGGTGTAATAACAGCACCGTTGCTGCTGAAGCAGGCCGCCGGTTCACAAACCTTTAGTGTCGATTCTGGATTTTTCTCGATAAAAACAAACCAGCTGTCATTTTGCTCTAGCGTTTATCCCGGAAGTGACGTCATTTGACAGCGCTATGTTTTTGTGACACCGACAATATTTTTTTTCATTTTGAAAGTACCAAAGGCTTTTCAGAGCTTGTTTGCACACAATTTTAAAGGCATTCTTTTCCTCAAATGTGGGGAAAGTAGAACGTTTAATCGGCAAATCGATGACGACCAGGAATCCCGACCTAAACCGAAAAGCTTCCACAAATAATATTATATTATTACTTTGCATCTCATAGTGAGTCACTATTTTATTATTTCATTTTAAAACATTAAAACATTACGTGCCGAACTATCGACTCTTCCTGGAACGTTTAAAAGCGTATTTCAGCGACTCCTTTCGCTTTCATCACTTTCATCGGTACTTTAGCGCCCTCTAGCGGTCAGACCTGGTTCCTGCTGCAGAATCAAACGTGCTGAAATCGTTCGTAGTGCGTGCGCGCGCGCGTGCGTGAGAGAGAGACCAGCAATGATGTAAGGTTTAGCGTTTAGGTTAGTGTTAATTATAATGCTGCCGATATGACTTTATATATATTTAGAATGATTTTGGCAGTTTTCACTTTATTTCATTCTCTCGTGTGTGTTTAAATAAGGAGAAATGGAAATGTGCTGAGCTTTAGAGTAAACTTTATTAAACATGATGACCACGTCCAATTCAACCTGCAAAAGAAATAAAACAATCCAACTGAAAAGTGCACGTCCACATTACTTTTCTTGATTCAATTATCTAGTTATTTCTCGTTTCCACTGGACATGAGGCGGATTTATGCTTGCTGCCATTTCTGATGTGGAATGAACAACTGTTACCTGAAGAACAGGGGTAGGTGTATTCTGTTTCTGCCTTGTTGCCTGAAAGAAAAACCAAAAAATGAGAGGAGGAAAGGCGGAAGACAGACCAAAAAGATGAGCTAGTATCAGGACATTAGGGGAACGGGGCCGACGTTCTCTGTGGTGATTAAGTTTACTTGGCTCGTAGTAGTCATAGATCTTGATCACAGCTGGTTTTTGGCCCGTAACCCGGAACTCCTGTATGAGCGAAACTCTGTGGGAGACGACTTTGTCCTTCTTCATCTGTTGGCAGAGCAACAAAACACAAAAGCATCACCACCAAAGACTCCAGCGCTCCAGATCTGCTGACCCGGCGGCTTCGTCCCACCTCGGGTATGTACACGAGGACGTGGTCATTGTTGAGCTCAACGCGGTTCTTGTTGGGACCTCCAAGCTGCGAGGAAACAACATTGGATGACGCTCACGTTGTTGGGCTCAGAAGAAAAGGACGGACACTCACACTTTCCAGAGCGCCGTGGTCCAGCGTGAACCCAGAGAGTATCTTAAGGTCCAGGATCACCATGTTTGAACTGGCCGCCCTTCCAGTAAATCTGAAGAGACGTGAAACGATGGAGGCTTGAGTCACAACTACAGTTAAGATCCAGATTTGAGAACGCCGGCCTCGCTCTCGTACCTGGACGTTATCTCCAGAGTCATTGAGGTTCTGGCACAGTTGGCCGATTCCGAGGCCTCTAATGAGAACGTGCTGACTTCGTTGGGGGTTGGGACGTTGTAGTTGATAGAAAACTGGAGAAAGATGAATAAAAGTCTGCCCGTTAGTGACCAAAGGGCGCTCCGATTTAACCTTCTACAGCGACGTGTTGGCTCATTTCCTGCTTTCGAGTGTGAAGGGTTTCATGTTAAAAACGGGTCGATCATCAACGTACTTCTCAACTACTCACCTGAACTACAGCACATCCGGTTCCAGTCGCTTTCAGACGGTGTTTTCCCTCGATCTTTTTCAGCTCCTTCTCTTGTAAGAGCAACTTGTTGTCCTTGGTGACCATAAAAAGATGGGAGGTGCTGGGGGAGGTGACCGTCACCTGGGTGGACCCATCGGTGCTGAAGATCAGAGTGGCGCTGAGAGCCAGAGCCTGAAGGGCCACCACCGAGTCCTGCACACACCCATCAAGAGGCCTGTGTGGGCTTGGTCCTGCAGGTTCTAACCCTCCACACGTACCTGTGTGCTGTAGAAGCCTCCGTAGTAGTTCTGCTGCGTTGAGATCCATCGGATGATGCGGGTGGCGTAGCCCAGCTCCTCCAGTGTGGGATTAGCGCTGAGTTGGGCCAGAACCATGTACGAGCTGATCTCCACTGACAGAGAGGGCGAGTCCTCTCCCGACGTCTGCTCCCAGTACAGTAAATCTCCTACACACACACACAGGAGCTGGATTTGAGATCCGCCCGCGTCCACGAAGAGACCGACTCACCCTTTGCTTTGGCTTTGCTGCTGAGGTGGTTCAGGAGGCGAGTTCGAGTGACCACGTCCCCGGCCAGGGTGAAAACGTAGGCCATCAGCGTTGTGGTGTAGATGTTAGCGAAGCCATCTTTGTCAATAGACGCCTTGAGGCAAGACAAGCTCTTGTCCACCATCGGATCCTGCACGAGGTCCAACAGAGGAGCTATTAGCCTGTTGGCCAGCGTGAGCAGCGGTTCCCTGCGGAGGTCCACTCACATTTGCAGGCACGTTCATCTCCAAGAAGCTAGCGGTGATGTAGGCAGTGAGGGTGACTTCATCTGACACCCCACCCTGGGGAAGAGAAGCAGAGTTCCCGTGTGGCGGCGAGTTTGGCGGACGTTCAGGCCACTCCTAAAGATGACCGATGACCCCGCTCACCTTCATCCTCCTGTTGAACAGAGCTCCCACCAGCTCAAAGCAGCCGTTCTCTCGTTGCTTCTTCTTCAGCCAATTCTCCGTCGTGCTCATGGTCGACTGGTCGATGTATATGTACTCTCTGGCTTTAGCAAAAGACCTCAGCACAAAGGTGGTCAGCCTAAGAACACGGCGAGATGAGCAGACGTGGCCAAATGAGGACGCGTGGCTGCGATGTTTGTCCTGCTCTCAGTCAGATCCTCACCAGATGTTGCCCTCTCCCACCCCGAATGAGCTGTAGGCTCCATTGATGTGCCTATAGTTGAGCTGCCTCTGATAGCCTGAGGGTGGATGGAGATGGCTGAAGGATCAGAGAGAACGGTTCCTGCTGCGCTGGTGGCCAGCCAAAGCCCTCACCTGACCGGAGGAACTCCAGGGCCTTCTCCCTGATGGCAGGAGTCAGCTGCTTTGTCTTCTCCAGATACTGAAGGATGTAGATGTTGGGGGCCAGGCGAGCCATGTTCTGCTCACCACAGCCGTATGGCATCCTCAGCTGCCCTTCCAGGTTCTTCAGTGCTCGGCCCATGACGTCACCTCAACCAGCAACGAGAGGTTAGAAACCAACACGTCTTCTCTCCGGGGCTTTGATGAGCAAAGACAAGAAACCTGCTTCAAAGGTCCCAGAGGAACACAGACTCACCCACGACCGACACAGAGCCACGAGCAGACCCCTTGATCACGTTCTTGGGAAGGTCAATCGTTGCTTCCTCCTCCAGTTCCCCTCCTGTGCACAGAGACAAAAGCTTCAGACAGCCAAACGGGACGCGCCCTCATTTTAAACCACCGGACCTTTGGGGCAGAGCAGCCAGGTGTGAGTCTGCTCCATCTCCAGTCCCTCAGCCTGAACAGGAAAGCACACGTGTGAGGAACACAGCACCCTTCATCTGGACTCCCACCCGTTTGCTGGCCCACCTTCACGATGAGAGTACGCTGGACTCTGTCGATGCGTCCGCTGTCGGGCACCGACACCACCTCGTTGTTGCAGGACACAGGTGAGGCTACGGCCTCGGCGGTCACGGACACCTCCAGGACCCCTAGCCACCGGTAAACGGCACACTGGTCAACCTCTGCCCCTGCTGGAATCCCCAAAAAGGCCCCATTAGGGCCTGGCGCTCACCTAGGGTCGCCACCGCCATGGCCCACCTGACAGTCTTGCGTTCGTTGCCACACAGACAGGAAGTGTACTGGTCACCAGAGAGCGGCACCAGCTGGTAATGGGCCGATTCTGCCGGAGTCACCGTCAGCTGCAGACACACAGACGAACCCAATGACAACAGGAAGCTTAAAACGAGGAGAGGTTCCTCCTCTCGGCACGAGTGAACAGGCCTCACCATGATGCACCTGGTCAGGTAGTTGAACACCGTGGCCTTCAGGTCAAAGCGCTCCCCACGGATGATGGAGTACGGCAGGGACAGCTCCAGGAAGAAGGGCTGGAAGACCTTGAGGTCTGCACGGGGGGCCAAGCCGAAACCCTGGGAGGACATGCAGAAGGTCTCCGCCTCCCAGGTGGTGATGGTGTCAGGGACCTTCTCGACCTTGTCTACTGTTCCAGACGCTCTGAAATAGAGAGACGAGCTCTTAAATCCTGGAGGGAACCAGAACCTTAAAGGAGGACAGTGTTGGACTGAAGTGGCCGTGTTCTGCAGGTCCAAAGTTCCGTCGTTAGAAACACTCACCCGGTTTCAAACATGTCCCATAACCAGGTCTCAGGGAAGAAAGTGCGGACCGTCACTATTAAGCTGCCGGCAGGGGGGGAAGCGCCACCGCCAACGCCACCGTCACTGTCATCACCGTCTTGACCAGGTTCTGCGACAGGCATCATCGGGCTGTGCATCTCCTTCATGTAGTAGTGACCAAAGTGGTAGTTCCTCCCTTTGAAGCTGAGGCATGACGGCATGCGGATGAACAGGTTTGTCACCATCTTCAGCCCGTTTCTCTACACGACCAACAGCGTTGATTAGCATTAGCATCGTTAGCATGCTCCCAGGATGATGAGAGCAAAAGGTTTGTTTGTTTTTGACAGTACCTGGAAAACTTGATAAGGATCATCTTGCCCTTCAGGCATCGGCAAAATGGACCTTCTCATTCTCACCGGCAGACAAGGGTTGGGGTCCTGGACCATGTAAGACATGTGTCTCTTGGCCGGCAACAGGCTGAATATCTGACAGGAAAAGTTTAAACGCGTTAATGGAATAATAATATTTAATATTTGGTACGTGGTCGGTCAGTCACGTTGTCTGCATTCAGAATCCTCTCCGGTTCCTTGACGAAGACGCTGCGGTCCACAGCGCTCAGGCCACAGACAGCGTTTGGCTCCGCCCTAATCTGGAGGCCGATCTGCCCCCCGGGGGCGGCCGTGGAACCGCTGAACTCCAGAGACACCTGACGCACGGAACAGGGGCATTTATGGAAGTGCTGCCCCACTGGGGCTGTCAGGGAGACGGAGATGAAGCCCTACGATGTGACTGAAGCACTTCTCTGTGGCGAACTCGGCGCTGTGAGCGATCACACCCTGACTGGGCAGGACGGCATACGCCACCACCTGGACCTCAGGGGACATGTCTGAAGACACTTGCAGCTTAAAGATAAACGCTCCCTCAGTCACTGCAAGCAGAGAGGACTGTTGAGCACCATCTGCTGGGTCCCTGCAGACCTGGAGGGGAAACCAGCGGCTGAGGACACCATTCCCCACCTGTATGATCCTCTATTGTCAGCTTCTTAGCCCCCTGAAGGACGATGTTTCCTCTGGATAAGACCTGCAGAAATAGGTGAATATGAGATTTACCTGGCATTTACCTCCCTTAATGAAGGCAGGACAGTGACTGACTAGCTTATAGCAGAACCTGGGAGTGTCCTGCAGCACCACCCACCAGGTAAATCAGGTCCATCTCCCCCTCTGCTTCTCCTGCAATAGTGTACACGACGGTGACGTCCTGCTCTTGGCCGCAGGGCAGCGGGCTTGTTCCGGCCTTCAGGTCCAGCGAGCTAATGATTTTGCTGTTGAGAGATTGATCTTGGAGCAAAGACACAAGGTGTCGTTCGGTCCGATAGTGCACGGCTCTGTACGGGATGTACTGCAGCTTTGGCGTCACGGAGGCCTGGAGAGAAGGAAAAACCCCAAATGACAAACAAGAGAGGAGGGAAAGCAGCCGGATGCTGCAGGTGGGCTCGTACCTGCAGCCACAGGTCCCCCTTCGGGTCCCCCTTCAGCCTCCCTGGGCAAAAGGAAAAGGCAGCTACGCCGTTGCGGTCGGTGGTGAGATTCCTCAGTCGCCTTGACGACCAAACTTCCCCCTCAAACAGGTACACAGGTGTGTTGGCGATGGGGGTGTTGTTGTAGAACACAGCTTTGATCTGGGAACACAACGGCACAGGTCGGGCCTGGACGTGGAGCAGGCTGACGTGAGGCCTGCGCCTGCTCACCTTCCCCCTCACGGACGACTCTTTCCTATAGACCGTGTGTGTGTCCAGGAAGGACAGCGTTCCGGCCGTGTAAGAGATGCCGACGTCCTTCTGCTGCGCGAGTCTCACCTCTGTGGGGAAAAGCAGCTGTTACACTTTCCTGAGGAAAACCTCCCGGATCGCTTCACCTGTTCCCTCCTCCGCCACGTCGGCGGTGATCTTCAGCCGATCGTTCACGACTTTATTGTCCAGCTTGGTGTAGTGGAACATCAGGACAGCGAAGGTGGCGCAGCCGTTCCGGTTGGTCTGAGTGAGACAGGAAAAAGGAGGTTCAGGCGCTCCACAAGCGCCAGTCGCAGATGCTTCTGGTCCTTTTCCCACCTGCTTCCTCTGCTTGTGGCACGGTTCTGAAATCCCTGCTAGTGGATTATTCGGGTCATTTATGCCCACGTAGTATCGCCGCAGACCCCTGCACACCTCAACGATGGCGGTTCCTGGCACCGGCTGTCCGTACGTGTACCTGAGGAGGAGGAGCAGCTGAACCATCGGCAGCCATGGAGGTTCAAAACTCCTCCTTACTTTGCACAGACTTTAACTTCAAATGCGTCCTGCAGTATGTTCACTTCAGCGTCGGACGTTATCGTGATCTCAAATTTGGGCAGAACTGTGGACCGAACACGGGCGTTATTGTTCCCGCCGTGGAAGGACGGAATTGAAAGTCAGACCCACCATATTTCTCCACCTTGAACCAGCGCCGTGCCTGTTCTCCATCCGCCTCCACCCTGATCTGGTACGACCCTTCAGCAGCTTCGGAGTTCAGTTTGTGGGAGAGCTGCAGGATTTTACCTTCAGCTGTTTGGTTGAGCCACTGTGCGATCCGGACACCGTTGGGATCCTGTTGGAGGATAAAAGAAACCCAGAAACACGTCAGTGTGGCAAATATAGTGTCAAAGAAGCGTTGGTGGCGTTCACATGTGCGCTTACCTCCAGTGCGATGGTGTTGTACTGCACGTTCAGGAGGGACAGAAGAGAATTAGCATGTGAAACTGACAACAACATGTTTAAACAGCTGTTCCAGTCAGACAACAGCCTGGGATCAACTGACATTTTGGCTAACCGACCTTTGACCAGTGGAAGGTCAAACCAAACGTGTTTACTCAGCACAAAACCAGCTGATTCCTTCATGAACGAGCCAGGCAGGTTAGTTGGCCTTGAGTTTCATGTCATCTTGTTACCTCGTAGTAACGCACAAGGCCCTTGTACATTTGTGCAATCCCAATAAAACTCTTGGAATATCTTGAACGTGGCCGGAAGACTCACCAGCAGAGCCGAGGGCCTCAACATTGAGTCCAGTGAGATGACTCTGAAGTGCACTGGCAGAGATGAACAGGGATTACAAGAACATCTCTAGTATTACCACAGCCGCTGAGCAATAGCTGATGTTCAGGGATAAACTTTACCTGTTTGTCCAGGAATGTAGATCGGTTTGTCCGTCTGGATGAAGGACGCCGGTTTGAAGCGTTTGACCAGGACTTTCTGGGACTCTCTGGAGTGAAAGGTGTCGCCCTGCACCTCCACCTCCAGCATCTTCACCTCGTCTTTCTCGATCGAAGGAACCTGCGACACAAAGAGCGAAGAGCGGTTTGTTTTAATATCCGGAAGGAATTCAATGGAATTCTGGCAAATGAGCGCTGACCTCGAATTCCCGGCACATGTGAAACTCTTGCCCCGACACCATCTGCATCAGGGTGATGTTCAGCTCCTTGGATTTCAGAGAGACAGTCATGGTCAGGGTCTCATTGGGCTTCAGGAGGCTCGCGCAGATCCTCGACACCCCTTCAGCCTCCAGGATTGAAGGAATGGCCACCAGGTACTGCCTGCAGAGACAGGAACGCCAGGAACCAACCACACGGGTCGTTAGGTTAGTTTAAGCGGGTTAACTTACGGCGATGCTGCCACATGATCAAAGGCCATCCAGCTCAGAAGAAGACACAGCGACCAGGCCCACGTCTGGCTTCCAGGAGGCGCCATCACGAGTGGCTGGGAACGCCTCAGGATCTGTTAAATAGTCCCTGGTTTAGAGAAACACCCCCTTGATCTGATGCAACCGGTCACGCACGCCTGTGTCCGGTCAATGAGAGCGCCAATCATTTACAGATATACATCAGACCGGCCAAGAGGGAAGAGATGTTCCAGTGGCAACAGTCACAGTCAAACGTGACACCAACTCCTAAAACTAGAGGTCACAATTGTCCGGTTGGGCTCAACGGCGTTCCGAAACCAGCTGGTTGCTGCTGCGGTCTTGGCTGCAACCAGCTGCCCTTTAACCATCCTGAGATATTGTGACCGTATCATGTAAACAGTACAAAGTAGTTTTCCCATGTAAACCAACCTTTGTGACCCGATAAAGGGTCACAGATACCGTTAATTAATCGAGGATTAAAGCCTGTTTAAGGGTGAACGTGGGGGGCAACAGCACTACTGACACACTGAAATCTAAAACGCTGATAAAAATGATAAGAATGAGTCTGACGTGGGCAGGAAACGGAGATTTGCCAATGTCCCATATCCATGTTATCCATGTTATCCATGTTATCCGTGTTATCCGTGTTATCCATGTTATCCATGTTATCCATGTTCCGGCCCAGTTTCCAAGGCCAGCTGAGTGTGTGGGACCCAGCTGAAGGTCCAGTGCAGCGTATTAAATCTGTCCTGGTTCTGTTTGGCTCCTTCGGTCGTGCTCCGTCTTTGTTCTCTCTCTAGGGGGCGCTGTGGGCTCACCCCTGTATGGTCACACCTGCGTCACACCTGCGTCACACCTGCATCACACCTGCGTCACACCTGCAGCAACACTCTGTGAAGCTGCCGGTCGTCTGGTCTGTGTAGTGGTGAACGCTGTTAACTAGCAGCTCTCCATGACCACCAACTCTCTCTGTTTATTAAAGTCTTGGTTAAGTTACTGAGTCAGCTGATCCCACCAGCACCAGATCCCACCAGCACCAGATCCCACCAGCATCTGATCCACCAGCACCAGATCCCACCAGCACCAGATCCCCCAGCACCAGATCCCACCAGCACCAGATCCCACCAGCATCTGATCCCACCAGCATCAGATCCCACCAGCACCAGATCCACCAGCATCTGATCCCACCAGCACCAGATCCCACCAGCATCTGATCCCACCAGCATCAGATCCCACCAGCAGCTGATCCCACCAGCAGCTGATCCCACCAGCACCAGATCCCACCAGCACCAGATCCCACCAGAATCTTTCCAGACTGCATCAAGCTTTGATATTTTTAAAGACTTCCTGGTTCGTTGACCACGAGCCGTCGCTCCGCCACTCCTCCACAGTTCAGAGCCCATTAGCTCAGGGAGGGGAACTGGACCCAGGACACGGTCCAGTCCTTTGTAATGGATTCAAATTGTCCAGATTAGATTACATACAGATTACCAAACAATAACCATGCAAACGTCACTAACTGGTTAATCAATACGTGCACATATTTAAGAGCCATATTTCAGGTAAATACAAATGCAAGCGTCCCACTAACAGCAGGGGAGACGTGAACGTCCCACTGGTTCTGTTCTTAGAGGTCCACTCTCACAAAGTGGGTCGGTCACCAGGGGGCGCTGCACGTGCCCAGAGCTTCTGCTGTTCCTCCAGACCCATTTTACCCTGGGGAAGGTGTGGCTGAAGACTCGTGCGCTGCCTTTGGGACCGGGAACCAGGAAATGATGTCACAGTCTCCATGAGTCCTGATGCAGGAAGTAACGAGGTCACACGGTGGTGCGGAGGACGGATGGTCAGGAGAACCACAACACCAGAGTCTGAGAAACCACGTGTGTGTGCACAACAACGTGTGTGGACCTACCCTGCTCCACTGGCAGGGTGAACATGATGCTCTTACCTGGGTTCTAGTGATCCAGGGACCCACAATATCAAAGCCCAGAGGACATCAAAGCCTCAGCAAACGTCCGTGTGACGCTGAGTCGTCTGTTAAAGGCAGGACAAAAGCTCCACGTACAGGCACACACACACACACACACACACACACACACACACACACACACACACACACACAGAGCAGATGTGAAATACATCATCTTTTCCCTGATCCTTTAGTTCCTCTAAATCGCTAATAAACGACTGCTATCGAGCTCTAACGGAGCCTCGCTCACTAAAGTCCTCCCCCAGGTCTGGGACCGGCCCAAGCTGCTACCTGGTCCCCAGACACTCGCTGGGCTTCGGTTGTTGGAGCATCTACTTGCTAATACCTGGCATTAGACATGTGGAACGTGTCCAACGTGTTGATCAGTAGCAGAAACAATCAATACTTCCATCTTGGCTACTGCCGGGTATGAGTGTGCACGCTGAGTGCACGAGATGTTTGACCCCCGGTCAGTCACGCCTTGGGGGCGGGGGTGCTTTTTAAAGCATACTGCCACCTGGTGGTCAGACTAGTGGGGTAAAATGGTCCAAATTCTGAGGACGTTAGAAACTGAAGCCCTAATTTCAGATTAGAGGCGTTCAACAATGAAAGAGGGCGGTTTAAAACTGGGACTACATGGAACACATCAACAAATGTTCTACCATCTGGTATCAATCATCTGAGTGCTCTGTGGTTCCCTACACGTACGAATGTTTCTATCTGCACATTTCTTTTGAGGGTTCCATTTCATTATTGTGCTGGTCGGAGCCTTTTGCCACTAATCTGCTTTTATTTTGCACCACAGAGCAGCTCTTTAAGGGCATCTCCAGAGCAACCCTCCCATCTAAGAGCTTCCCCTCAACATGCCCTGCCCAGCCCATTATGCTCATTTTATGAGTCCTGCCATCCACCGAACAAGCTGGAGCCCCGATCAAAGGTAAGACAATGAGATTTGCCTAATTTCAAACACTATCTAATCATTTTAAGGCGTGCGTGGGCCAGCTGGGGTACAGCTGACGGACTTTTCATTGGAAGGTTGATGACGGGAAGCAGGAAATGAAGCCACAACACCTACAAAAGTCACACATCTGATCTGGGACTGTTTCAGAGAGGATGTTTAAAGCAGCAGTGTGACGACTGTCAGCCTCTTTAGTCTCCATCTGAGCCCTTTAAATGTTCAGGAACCAGAGCTAAATTACATAGATTGTTATTAAAGATTCTTTTTCTTGCTGTTAAACTCTGTTTTTGTGTCTCACTCTAGGAAAATGCACGTCTTTTTCCCTCTGGTCCTCTTCATAGGTAAGACCATCCCAGATAGTGTGTTTCATTAAAACCAACATTTAAAGCTTCACTGTGGGGAAGAGCAACAGTGGGTGGTGGAGACGTGGACGCTTGTAGCTGCTGCTGCTGTAACGAGCCCATGAATCAGCAGAGGAGCCGAAATAAGATTTGTGAGATTGAATTACATCCATGTGAGTCCCAGTTCCCCCTCCAGTCCTCCCATTCATGTAATGGGTGCAGTCATGTAAGTGATTAGAAAGCATCCGGTGGTTAGTGATTAGTGCGTCTGTGAGTGGAGGAGCGAGGAGAGGAGAGCGAACACGTATCTGGTTCATGTTGTGAAGCTTTCCTGAGGAAAGACGCACATCTGGGGGGCTGATGGGCGACATTTGCTCAGGGACGCGTCCCAGATGCTGCAGATGATGGAAACAGACAGACTTTAGGACCGTTAGCTGACGTTATAGCTTGGAGATGGAGATTAACCCTAACCCTAGATTAATGATTATCAGGGATGCTGTTTTCTTTTCAATCCTGTGGTTTATCTGAGCTGCCGTTCCATGTGGTTACAGGTTCAACATCTGGCAAAAAGCAAGGAGACTTTGGCATTTTCTCAGCCTGCGTCCTCAACAACAGTCTCAGGTCCAATCACCCCGTCCATCATTTCACAAAACACGATCTGCCCCAGTATCTGCCCCAGTAGCTGCCCCACTAGCTGCCCCAGTATCTGCCCCAGTAGCTGCCCACCCTTTTCTAACAGAACCACATCTGGAGGCAACGATGCTACTTGCTCCGCCCAGTGGGAGGAGCTTAGAGCTCAACCATGAAACTAGCTTGTGTGCAGTAACGCAGCCTTGTGATGTGTTCCAGGTTGAGGTGCCATTATGCAGACTGTCCGGACTCCCCCCCCTATGATTGTGACTTCTTCACATCTGAAGGGTCCAAGATATCCACAGAGCCTGACAGGAAGTGTCGGATTGTTCTTCCAAATCACCCTGTGCTGTACAGCAACACAACCACGAGCTACAACTGCACGCTGACGCGCCGGAACCGGAATGAATCCAAACACATCACCATCGACTACAGCATACGCCAAGGAAAGCGTTAGTATTCCGTTTCCAGATGCTCCACCCTGCACCGAAGGGGCATTGGTTCCACTCCCTAAAGTCCTGTGTGATGCGCCTGTATACCCCGAGCCTGTTGCATGCGTGGTGTCGCACTCACTCTCCTCCTGTTGTGCCCTCAGAACGCATCAGGAACTGCACGAGCGCTTCCTGCTTCCTGCTGCACCCAGCTCCAGACCTGCTGTGGCCTGCTGTGGTCCTGTCTCTGTGGGGGGTCCTCCTCACAGACGGGCAGCCAACATGAGCCAGAGCTTCTCCAAAACGAGCATCTATGCATTCAAATATACATTTGCCCTTTTAAGTTGTCTATAAAAGGGTTTGTTGAAACAAGGACAACGGTGTGTTTTTGACTCATCTCGGACTTTTTCCCACTGGGGCACAACTAAAGTTCCTGGGACCATCTGAAAGTTCTGGTCACTAATTAGAATAGATAAGAACGATGAGAGGATGTACGTCTCCAAATAAATGCTACTATATCTACAGACAGCAGACCAGAAACCTCAGCAAAAATATGAGAGTCTTAAACCAAACTCCAAAAAATGCAAATGTCCGTGAATAATTTGAAGAGTTTTGTGACATTAACGCTGTCAGACCATGGAGGAGACCATGGAGGAGACCATGGAGGAGACCAAGGAGGAGACCATGGAGGAGACCATGGAGGAGACCATGGAGGAGACCAAGGAGGAGACCATGGAGGAGACCATGGAGGAGACCATGGAGGAGACCATGGAGGAGACCAAGGAGGAGACCATGGAGGAGACCATGGAGGAGACCAAGGAGGAGACCATGGAGGAGACCAAGGAGGAGACCATGGAGGAGACCAAGGAGGAGACCAAGGAGGAGACCATGGAGGAGACCATGGAGGAGACCAAGGAGGAGACCATGGAGGAGACCATGGAGGAGACCATGGAGGAGACCATGGAGGAGACCAAGGAGGAGACCATGGAGGAGACCATGGAGGAGACCAAGGAGGAGACCAAGGAGGAGACCATGGAGGAGACCATGGAGGACTCATGACACGTGTCCAGTCCAGCGCACATGCACGCATCATAAAACTTAACGTAAACATGAATTAACTTGTGTTCTATTGTAAAGATGAAAGCCTTTTTCCTTTTATGCTTTGAAAACCATTTCAACAACTTGGGGGATATTTCAACACTGTAGAGGCGCAACGAGGAGGCGCGAGTAAGAGAACCGATGACACTCATGGTTCTCACAGCTCAATGTGTCCCTAAACGGTCCCCAACAGGAGGAACCACGAGTGTCCCCTAGACAGGGTCACCAAGCCCAAATATTAGCATTCTCCCAGAGGTGGGAAGCTGGGGCCAGTGGTGTCCTGTGGCCCTAACGGGCTACTGAAACGGGCCCTAAGGGGCTACTGAAACCGGCCCTAACGGGCTACTGAAACGGGCCCTAAGGGGCTACTAAAACGGGCCCTAAGGGGCTACTGAAACGGGCCCTAACGGGCTACTGAAACGGGCCCTAAGGGGCTACTGAAACAGGCCCTAACAGGCTACTGAAACTGGCCCTAAGGGGCTACTGAAACGGGACCTAACAGGCTACTGAAACGGGCCCTAAGGGGCTACTGAAACCGGCCCTAAGGGGCTACTGAAACTGGCCCTAAGGGGCTACTGAGACGGGACCTAACGGGCTACTGAGACGGGACCTAACGGGCTACTGAAACCGGCCCTAACGGCTACTGAAACGGGCCCTAACGGGCTACTGAAACGGGACCTAACGGGCTACTGAAACGGGCCCTAACGGGCTACTGAAACCGGCCCTAACGGGCTACTGAAACTGGCCCTAAGGGGCTACTGAGACGGGACCTAACGGGCTACTGAGACGGGACCTAACGGGCTACTGAACAGGCCCTAACAGGCTACTGAAACGGGACCTAACAGGCTACTGAAACGGGCCCTAAGGGGCTACTGAAACCGGCCTAACGGGCTACTGAAACTGGCCCTAAGGGGCTACTGAAACAGGACCTAAGGGGCTACTGAGACGGGACCTAACGGGCTACTGAGACGGGACCTAACGGGCTACTGAACCGGCCCTAACGGGCTACTGAAACGGGCCCTAAGGGGCTACTGAAACAGGCCCTAACAGGCTACTGAAACGGGACCTAACGGGCTACTGAAACGGGCCCTAACAGGCTACTGAAACGGGACCTAACGGGCTACTGAAACCGGCCCTAACGGGCTACTGAAACTGGCCCTAAGGGGCTACTGAGACGGGACCTAACGGGCTACTGAGACGGGACCTAACGGGCTACTGAAACGGGCCCTAACGGGCTACTGAAACGGGACCTAACAGGCTACTGAAACGGGCCCTAAGGGGCTACTGAAACCGGCCCTAACGGGCTACTGAAACTGGCCCTAAGGGGCTACTGAGACGGGACCTAACGGGCTACTGAGACGGGACCTAACGGGCTACTGAAACCGGCCCTAACGGGCTACTGAAACGGGCCCTAGGGGCTACTGAAACAGGCCCTAACAGGCTACTGAAACGGGACCTAACGGGCTACTGAAACGGGCCCTAACAGGCTACTGAAACGGGACCTAACGGGCTACTGAAACGGGCCCTAACGGGCTACTGTGATGACTGCTCTCCACCTCACGGGTCCCACTGGGTCTGTGAAGAGGAGGAGTCTCATCAGACATCAGGTAGAGGCACACCTGTGGGCGTCCATCACCAGACGTCGGTCAACAAGATCAAGCCCACCCATGTGTTGGTTGTAAAGGGCCACAGAGAAGGTTTTTGGAGCATCATCATCATCTTTTCCTTCTGGACCTGTCTGTTGGCAACACCTTCACTCCCCAGGGTTTGGCCTTGGCCTTTGGTGTGTAGTCTTTGATGGGCAGCAGTGCTTTGAAATAAATGATCTGAAATTCTTCAGGGTCTGCTGCCTTGAATGTTTAAGTGCACTTAGCAATGGTCTGATTTTGAAGAGCCCATCATGTTCAGCGGCTGGTTATCCTCAAAGTGCAGGTGTCTCAGGATTTGCTCATATCCGTTCACAGAAATGACATTTTCAGTTATTTTCAGTACATTTTCAGTATTATCGGCCATCTTGGATTCAGAGGAAAGATAATTGCAGTTACATCAACTGACCACTGAATGGTCCTCAATGGACTGTGGCAGCAGAGAGCACTGGAGAGGCTGATGTGCAGATCCACCAGAACCAGAATCTTCATTTACTGTTTAGTAGCTGTGCACTGTAGTGACCATTATGGAATCATCCTGTGATCACTAGGAATTTCCCCAAAATATTAATCTGACAGCAGGTACATTATAAAGCACAATCTCAATTTTTGAAGGTTTTTTAAAAATGCTACGCCAGAATTTTCTAAAATTGAGGGATGTCCTGGGGTCGAGTGCTATCAGCCTGAAGTGGAATTATTGAGTTATAACTAGGAATCCTGGGATTAGGGAAGCTAGAATCCCTAACCCTATCACTAATCCTAACCCTGACCAAACCCCCCAACTCTAACCTTAACCCTAACCTAACCCCTAGAAATTGGGAAAATTCCCCAAATGTTTTCATCATTCCCAAAATTGCTTGTTACTAAAGTCACTTTGTCACACATTATTGTTATGATGAACACTCCAGGAAGACCTTCAGGAGTACTGATCGAAACAAACTCAAGAGAAAGTCGCTTTTATCTTTATGCTGTTGTGCTCAACACTTACCGTAATGCCTCGTATACACAGAGCAAGTGCAATTCGAGTTGGCTTTACTGCTTCTGCAGAACTGTTGGCTGGCTTGACCGCAGTGTTTCATCCGTGTGCAGGAATGTGTTCTGTACATGTAGTCATATTTTGTATGGGGGGAAACAGAAAAAACAATATCCTGACTCTTATTTAATTCGCTGTCGCGCATGCGTACTTCCAACAGTCTGGCGGTCTGTTGACAAATATCGGGGGAGGGACCACTGCAGTGTGAGTAGATCTTTGTCCTTATATTCCTCACAATCTAATGCTGTGTACGATTTTAAACCATTGCCTGCACATTTACACTGCGTCCAGGCACCATCGCAGACACTGTATCTACAAAGGGAAAGGAAAGTGTTGTTTTAAACATCTGTAAAAACCTCTGGGACCAAACGGTATTAGTGAAGAAAGGCTTTTTACCGTGTCGCCTTGAACGCATTAAAACATCCGAGTTCCGGCCTGGGCCTGAAAAGTAGCGCGCAGTTACGCACTTTTTGAAAGATTAACGGGCAACAACGTCACGGTAGAGCCCATATATACTTTTAATCTTTAACACGCGTGAACTGTGTGATTTAAGTCAGATTTTCTGCGCTGTTTTTATGTTTGTTTTTACCATTTTAAAAGATTACAAGTTTTATTTTGAAGGCAAAACTCGTCAACTTCCGTTTTGTCGTGCGCTCGCGCAGGTCGCTGCTAGCAACAACGACAATTGTCTGTAAAAAAAACACACTATGTTTCACATTTTGTTTCACCTTCGTGGTTGAGTAGAGTCGGGTCGCCGCACATAATCCGTCCCGTCGAGCAAAAACCCTGCTTCGGTGTTTCCGTTAAACTTATGAACTTCGCCCCAGCCTGGCTTTGGGAGAGCGCGAAGGCGGTCGCCTCCACCGAGACTGCGGGCAGACATGAAGAGGTGAGCGGGACAACTTCCGCCATTACCGGGGAGTGACAGCACGACTCCCCGGCGAGATCCGTCGGTGGCTGATTTAATCAGCTGCTTAACGCGTGTGTGTGTGTGTGTGTGTGTGTGTGTGTGTGTGTGCAGCCAACAAAAAAGTCCTGAACCTGATGGAAACGTCGCTGTCTGCGAGGAAGGTAAGGACAATGTCCGGCGGTTCTCCCGCCCCACCTGTGCCCCGAAGCCGCACCTGTACCCGTGTTCCTCGTGCTCCTCCAGGGTCCGTAGCCACAGCCGAGGATCCGGCAGCCATCGCAACCATTCAGTCTGCAGCCACCTTCAGTGACCAGCCTATCAAGTATGTTTTCAAGACGGAAGGAACAGGCGGCCAGGTGAGGAGCCTCTTCAGGTGTGCGTGTGTGCGCGCGAGTGTCCCTGAGAGGATTTATGCTTCAGCACGGCGGGTTTGTCTCGTGTTCCAGGTTACATACAGGGTGATCCAGGTGTCCGACGGCCAGCTGGAGGGTCAGACGGACGGAGCTGCTGCGGTTAGTCTGGTCACTGGGTTCCCAGCAGCAGGTCAGACGGTCACTCAGGTAGAGTACCGGCGCCCTTTTAGTCACTCAGGTAGAGTACCGGCGCCCTTTTAGTCACTCAGGTAGAGTACCGGCGCCCTTTTAGTTACTCAGGTAGAGTACCGGCGCCCTTTTAGTCACTCAGGTAGAGTACCGGCGCCCTTTTAGTTACACAGGTAGAGTACCGGCGCCCTTTTAGTTACTCGGGTAGAGTACCGGCGCCCTTTTAGTCACTCAGGTAGAGTACCGGCGCCCTTTTAGTTACACAGGTAGAGTACCGGCGCCCTTTTAGTTACTCGGGTAGAGTACCGGCGCCCTTTTAGTTACTCGGTAGAGTACCGGCGCCCTTTTAGTTACTCGGGTAGAGTACCGGCGCCCTTTTAGTCACTCGGGTAGAGTACCGGCGCCCTTTTAGTCACTCGGGTAGAGTACCGGCGCCCTTTTAGTCACTCGGGTAGAGTACCGGCGCCCTTTTAGTCACTCGGGTAGAGTACCGGCGCCCTTTTAGTTACTCGGGTAGAGTACCGGCGCCCTTTTAGTCACTCGGGTAGAGTACCGGCGGCCTTTTAGTTACTCGGGTAGAGTACCGGCGCCCTTTTAGTCACTCGGTAGAGTACCGGCGCCCTTTTAGTCACTCGGGTAGAGTACCGGCGCCCTTTTAGTTACTCGGGTAGAGTACCGGCGCCCTTTTAGTCACTCGGGTAGAGTACCGGCGCCCTTTTAGTCACTCGGGTAGAGTACCGGCGCCCTTTTAGTCACTCAGGTAGAGTACCGGCGCCCTTTTAGTCACACAGGTAGAGTACCGGCGCCCTTTTAGTCACTCAGGTAGAGTACCGGCGCCCTTTTAGTCACTCAGGTAGAGTACCGGCGCCCTTTCACAGCCTCCCATACCGTCGGTTTGAGGAGGGGGGCCCAGGCTGGGTGTGTGGGGGGGCGTCCAACATGGTTTTAAAGCAACACCTGTCCGCCACGGCGGGGTCACTCGGGGCCAGTGACCGGTGCGGAGCGTGGGCGGGGCCAGTGACCGGAGCGTGGGCGGGGCCAGTGACGCGTGCGGAGCCCCTCCCCGTCGGCCTTCTAACAGGTGTGAACGGTGTCTTTATGCTAGGCTGTGTTCTCGCAGACGGACGGGCTGGAGGGAGACGGCGGCGCCGAGGCCCAGTACGCCTACTACCCCGCCACCATCGCCGAGGCCACCTCGGGAACCATGGTGACCACCGTGCAGGCCTCCGACACGCTGCTGGGCCAGACCACGCCCACAGGGCAGGTGTATGTGATGATGTCGCCCCAGGAGGTTTTAACGGGCTCCAGCCAGAGGTCGATCGCCCCCCGCACGCAGCCGTACATCGCGTACGTACCCGCCCACATCCTGACCCACGCGCAGTCGACCCCTTCACCTTTGACCTCCTCTCTCCTGGTTTCCCAGGAAGCAGGAGGCTCCTCGAGGTTCCCGGGACGAGAAGAGGCGAGCGCAGCACAACGAGGGTCAGCGGCGCCGCGGAGACGCTCTCTTCCTGGTGTCGCCAGAGTAAACCCATGTTTCTTTGATCCGACAGTGGAGCGCCGGCGCAGAGACAAGATCAACAACTGGATCGTGCAGCTGTCCAAGACCATCCCGGACTGCAACATCGACTACACCAAGACGGGACAGGTGAGCCCGGACAGGTGGGCGGGCCCGGGCCTGCACAGGCCGTCCTGCCATCCCGGCCTCTCTCTCTTTCAGAGCAAAGGAGGAATCCTGTCCAAGGCCTGCGAGTACATCAAGGAGCTGCGCCAGAGCAACCTGAAGCTGGGGGAGGACGTGGGCGCCCTGGACCGGGTCCGGATCGACAACCAGCTGCTCAGGCAGGAGGTAGCGCTCCAGAGCCGGGGGGGCTGGGGGGGCCCAAGCCTCTGAGTCCACATTAACCACGCTCTCCTTCTCAGATAGAAGACTGGAAGTCCAAGAACCAGATCCTGAGGAACCTGCTGCGTCAGCACGGGATCGTGGGCTCGTCCAGCACCGAGCCCCAGTGACAGAACCTGCATGACGTCGGGTCAGAGACGTTTCCACCAATATTCTCATCAGCTTCATTTGCTTCCCTCCACCCTAAACTCTCAACCCCCAACGTGACCTCTGACCCCTGTGAGGAACGAACCCTGCACGTGTTTTCCACGTGGTGGGCGTGGCCGTGGGCGTGGCCGTGTCCACCAGATCCCAACTTCTGCTTTTTATGTCTGTTTTTCTCCTGATTGCATTGGAACAACTCCCAGAACTTTACAGAATGAAAGTAGGTTCATTTATCATCACATTGTAGGAACGATACAGTTTGTCTTTGTAAAAAATAAAAGAGTCAAAAACACGTGGGTGTGGCCGGAGGTGTCTATCAAAGGCCGAGAGAAAAAGGCCTTTGATGTAGAAAAAGTCTTTGATCTTGGAGTTCACATCTGGAACGATGGGAACAGAAACAAAAGCATGACGTTCGTATTGCGTTAAGGCTCCTCGGGACCACTCAACAAACAAACAAACAACAACATGCTGCACCTGAATCCAGAAGCTCCGGTTTCAGTAGTGGCTTGTTTCCATGGGAACAGGCCCGCTGCCCGGCAGGAAGTGCTACATGTGTGGCCGGGGGGACGCCAGCGGAGCCCCAGATGTGTCTGCAGCCATGATCAAGGGTGGTTGAGCAACACTAATGCACTAATGAAGGTGGACCTGGTGCCACATGACGGCCCACCACTAGCATAGCCTGGCAATACAAGCTAACGTGCTAGCACTGGGGTGCACGCTGCTGCCACTAGCGCCGCGCTAACGGCAGGCTGAGGTGAAACTTTAGTCACTTAGAAATGACTCAACTGGTCCTAAAGTGTTGGAATTCTCAAAAGTTGTGGAGAAGTCGCGTCCATCTGCATCGAGGTGAAAGTTCTGAGAAACGAATGGAAATCTGAGCAAGAGCTTTGGTCTGGAAGAGTCCGAGGAAGCCTGGAAGGGTTTCCTGGTGAGCTGGGGAACGCCGCTCTGACCCGTCCGGACCAGTCTGGAGCACCCCGTCCGGACCAGTCTGACCCGTCCGGACCAGACTGACCCGTCCGGTCCAGTCTGACCCGTCCGGACCAGACTGACGTCAGTCCTGCAGGAGCGTCTCCCTCCAGGCGAAGCTGTGGTTGGGGCCGTGCGTCAGGGGCAGGATGGGCGGGTCCACCAGCTGCCACACCCCCGTGTCCCGCTGCTCCTGGCAGCAACAGAATCCCAGGTACGGAACCTGAACCCAGAGAAAATAAAGGTTACCTCTGCAGTCCGGCCGCTTCCTTCCAGATGGAAACTCTGGTGGACGCGACCTTTCGGACGGCTTGGACGAAGTCCCGGGGACTGAGCGGGCTGCGGCCCTGCAGCTGGCGCGTGCAGGCCTCCAGGGACGCCGCGTGGGCCACGATCAGCACGTTGCTTCCTGCAGAGGGCGGAAACGTGGACAGGATCCAAGATCAAACAATGAAGCAGAGCCTCCTCCAGATGCTGCGGCGCCTCACGTCCGTCCCTCACCGCCGCTCCCGCAGCCCGACAGGATGTCTTTGGTCACCTGGAAACTCCGGCTCATGTAGCTCTCGTACGGCTCGGACACGGCGAGCCGGCCGGCAGGAACCAGCGGTCTGCAGACCCCAGACATTTAGACCCCTCCCGAAGGTTTCAGGCTTCCAAAGGGACCTGGAGCTCACCTGTAACTCACGTCCACACTGAACTGAGCAGCAGCCAAGTCCGAGAGAGGGATCCACCCGGGCAGGGAGCTCCCAGAAACCCACTTGGTCCATTCAAAGAGGCCCGGCTCCACTCGCATTTTGATCTTGGTGTCTTGCTGCATTCCTGTGTGCACCAACAGGGCTCATCACAGCTCGGCGGAGCCTCGTGCAACGGCTCGGCGGAGCCTCGTGCAACGGCTCGGCGGAGCCTCGTGCAACGGCTCGGCGGAGCCTCGTGCAACGGCTCGGCGGAGACTCGTGCAAATGCGACCCGACCTACCTGTCAGGATGTTCTGGGCGGTCTGGATGCACCTCAGCGACGGAGAGCAGTAGACGGCATCTATAACGGTGTTGCTCTCCAGCAGGGCCTCGCCTGGAAGAGCGCACGTTTTACTACCAGCGACTATGCAGCGAGTTACTGTCTGTCCCCGGAGACGCACCCACGAGCCGAGCCTGCGTGGTTCCGAACACCGTGATGGGAGAGTCCATGTCGTAATCTGTCCGGTCTCCCCACAGCGGCAGACTGGGCGGCATGTTGAGATTAGAGCGGACGTACCTGCCTGCACAGTATCATAGCAACAAGGACGCGATCAATACGGTGGGACTGGGATCAGAGACGATGATGATGATGATGATGATGAAACATGCGTTACTACGGCCAACCAGGGGAGGGCGCTGTTGTTCATATTTCTAAGCTGATTCTCCTAATCGATAAATGATCGATCAAACAGTGATTTACACACAGATTTATATTTTTAGAGGGGGTCACACTCTTCTGAGGCACCTCTGAAGCAGGTCAGTTAAAAGGGGCCGTCTGACCTTGGCTGTCGGAGCAGAGGGACGGCCAGTGCTTCCCAAACACCACGTCCATCCTCTCGCCGTGGCGGCAGATGAACAGAGTCCTCGTGGGCTGGCGAGAGTGGCTGGCGCTGAGGCGCAGGACCTGCCAGAGGGTAGACGCATCCGTGAGCAACCGGCTAATGCAAAGCCACCGCGGCGCTGAGCCTGAGAGCACCTGCATGGGATGGCAGATCAGGCTGAGGGTGGGCGTGTCTCCGGGGCCGCTGGTTTCCGGGCGTCGGCTGTCAAACATCCCTCTGTTCCTGCTGGTTCTGTCAGCAGGAACGCAGCTGAAGAAGGAGTGTGAGCTGCAGAGGAGGACAACAGTCAGCCTGTGTTTGCTAGTTCAAGGTGAGGCTGCGTCAGGGCGCCATCGCTCCACGCCGCTCACCCGTGGAGCACCCAGGTGTCGCACTCGTCCGCCACGCTGACGTAGTTCTCAGGCAGCAGCCCAGCCCGGCCGGAGGCCAGCGAGGAGCCGAACAGCCAGCCCTCGATGGTGCTGCCCTGGTCCACTGGGGACACGAAGACGTGGTCGCCAGGAACCAGCTCCAGCTCGTCCTCGTTCTGAGGCGTGTAGGGATACATCACCCTCAGCGTCTGGGGAGGAGCCAACGCGTTACACTTCCTTTGGAATCGGACTTATCAGGACTTGGTAGCTACGAATTCACCTCGTGGTTTGCAAAGCGGATGTCCCGGGAGAACAGGACCACCAGCCAATCGCAGCCAAGCTGGACCTCGATGCCTTTGGCCAGTTTCTCCAGGGAGGGGAGGCGACTGGAGGGGAAGTTGTAGGCCAGGGTGACATGGAGCTTCTTCTTCTGAGGCTCCACGTGGACTTCTGGAGGTGAGCAGCACTCATTTAGCATTGCTGGTTGTTTCATTCCACATGTTCAGTCATCGCGAGTCGTAACTATGGCGTTGGCGCCTGAACCGTCACAGGGACCGTAACAGATGGCGGCGACTCGGACCGATCCCTGACTGACCCGCTTCTCGTACCTGCCTTCCTCGTGGCCTCGGCTGCAAAGTCGGCTGCAAACTGCTTGAGGACGTCGGCCACCTGCTCCTCAACGAACAGGCCGATGAAGTTGGAGGAGGTGTAGAGTTCGAGAGGCAGCGGGCTTGGGAAGCGTCCTCGCCACCGCTGGACGGCGGCCTGCAGGGCCTCGCACAGGCCCTCCACATTGTGGTCGGAACACTGTAATGAAACGTTCCAGTTAGTAGTATTCCAAGGAAGCCCCAGGGATCCAGCCAGATCACTGGGACCCACCATGAAGAACTGGCAGAGGGTGATGTGGGGGAAAATGTTGTGGGCCTTGTTCTTGCCACAGGTGACGCGGCTCTGCTGCCAGAAATGAGCGAGCTGGTTCTGCAGAGGCCCGCTGGGTCGCAGGTACAGCACAAACTCCCTGGGCAGGGGGTCGTCCAGGAAGGGGTCCTCCACGTGGGAAAACAGCCTGGGGGACAGAAATGGTTCAGTACTGCAGGAGCTGCACCCGTCCAGCAGGGGGCGATGCGAGGCCCCGTCGTCTATCCGCCCACGCTTACACTCACCAGTCGCACGCCGCTTGCACGCTGCGACCTCCTGTGGACGCCAGCGCCTTCAGTCTGAGAGAGAAAGTTCAGAAATGTGGTTCATGATGTTCACAAAGGTGAGCGCAGCTAATTCAGGACGCTGGTCGTTGTTTCTGCTGACGGAAGAACAAGGTCAAACGTTTTTAAAGATCATGTGTCCTCACCTGTGCACCGGGTGAGCAGAGAGTTCAAAGGTCAAAGTGTGTCTGCAGCCCATAATATAGCACCTTTTGCTGGTCGTAGTGGCTGAAGCTACGTTTACGTAGCTTAGCTTCCAACTTTGCTGCATAATCCCAGATTTGGGAGCGCGGCCCTCGTTTTTCCCTCCGAAGGGCAGAAAGCAGCTGATTTGGAGCTGAGATACAGAACGGAATGAAAAGTGCTGACACAGCTACGTTAACGTGTTCTTTGATGTTCCTTTGATCTGTAAAGGTTCTTGCTTTGATTGGCTGCTGCCACAGTGAAACTGGGGGAAACCGTGATAAAACCATTTCATCTGGTGCTTCAGACACATAAAAGCTCTCTAAAAGGTCTCCTGGCGACTCTGTGCCCCCCCCCCCCAGAACCTGAGAACATGCTGCCACGCTCAGTTTTAGCACCTAATTAGCACGAGTCAGCGTTGAGAAAACCACTGGTGCAGCTTCACCCACAGAGATGTGAAGCCGCCGGCGACTGTTGGGACGGGACGGAGGAGCAACACGCCCACGTAAGAGACTAGCGTTAGCATGTCGCTGTGCTAAAGAACAAGAGTCACAACAAAACACCTTCAGCACACCCTCTTCTTCCCTCTAAATTTTGAAAACTCTTCCAGAACTTGGAAAATTCTTGTCTTGATTCCTGTCTAATGTCAAAAAATGGGACTTTCAGCTTGTCGCATTCCCAAAATCAGCGTCCGAGCAGTCACCAGTCACAGATAGAGACCTCTTCCTCTTCCTCTTCCTGTTCCTCTTTCCTCTTCCTCTTCCTGTTCCTCTTCTTCCTCTTTCCTCTTCCATTTCCTGTTCCCAGAAGAATCCCTCCAGTTGCTGCTTTGCTTCCTTAAAATAAAACCGTCACAATACCAGGAAAAGGGCTCCACATTAGAGGCTCTACTGGACTGGTTTAGATGTTCTAACTGTGGTGGGTCTGGGTCTGGGTCCCCCCCACCGATGGAGAGCATGTTCCTGAGGGGCGACCTCTCATCCCAGCTCCATCCGTGTTGGATTAAAGCTGCTGACTGTGGCCCCGGCAGGAGGCCCCAGCAGGAGGCCCCAGGAGGAGGCCCCACCAGGAGGCCCCACCAGGAGGACCCAGCAGGAGGCCCCAGCAGGAGGCCCCAGCAGGAGGCCCCACCAGGAGGCCCCAGCAGGAGGCCCCAGCAGGAGGCCCCAGCAGGAGGCCCCACCAGGAGGCCCCACAAGGAGGCCCCGGCAGCTGCTGAGGGGACCTCAGGGGGCGGGATGTGACCTCTGCAGGTCCACCAGGCTCCTGGCCTCCAGAACGTTGGAGTCATTTCAGGTTCCCGGAGCAGCAGGAAGGAGGCGGCTCAAGATGGCGGCACTTCCTGTCAAGCGCCTCGCTGGGAGCTGGAGCCGCTCCAGGAGCTGTGCTGGCAAAATACACAGCAGGCACAGATGGTCCCGTCCTCACACAACAGACACACACACACACACACACACACACACACACACACACACACACACTCCACATTCAATTGGAAATGAGATTAAATGTCACATCAAATCTACTTTAATTCCTGATCCTCTCAACTCTGTCCTGCTCAAAATAAAGCAGAAACTGTCCCCAGATGACTGGGTCAGGGTCAGGGTCCTGGGTCAGGGTCCTGGGTCAGGGTCCTGGCATTTCTACCACCTTGTTCTGAGCTCGGAACATGATGAAATGGACAGACGCATCACATGACCTGTCCAGAACCGGCCCGCTGAAGGCATGAAAGCTCTCAAAGATCCTCCAACAGTACAGAAGAGGAGGACTCACTCGGTCACGAGAGCTGTGACGCGTTGACTCAGCAAACACGCTAACCTCGGCCACACACACTACACACACGCTACACACACACACACTACACACACTACACACACACACACCACACACACACACCCACACACACACACACCCTACGCAGACGGCCGTTGAGAAACGGGTCAGAAAACACACGATCAGCACAGAGAGAAAAGGGAAATATGAATCTGTGGCTGGGCTGAGTCAGGAGGCTCAAAGTGCACGTGCACGTGCTCACGCTGGAGCAGAATCTGCCAGTAATGGAGGACGTGCACGTTTCTAAGATCAGGAGGAACACAAAGATCCCAGAGGAGGGATCCACCTGATGAAAGCTTCCGTCTGTACCACCCTGGGAAACAGGGTCCAGGTTAGGCCAAGAACCGGAGCTGGGCGGAGTCAGACCCAGATGTTTCAGCCAGCATGGTTTGCTCCAGATCCCCCACCTGGTCCAGGGACCTGGTCCAGGGACCTGACCCAGGGACCTGAACCAGGACCGGTCGGCCTCAGAAATGCTGCATATTGTGTGGAGCCAGAGAATCCCTGTGCCCCCCCCCCCCCCCCCCACCCACTGAACCAGTGACCTAGAATCAGGGAGCAGCCATTGTGTTTGGTCTGTGGAGCACAAGTGCAGCTCTGGACCATCCAGCACCGACCCGGCCCACTACCCCGGGACGGTGCCTGGAGCTGAAAATACGCCTGGCTTCCTGCTTCCTCCCGCGGCTGCTCCAGTTTAGTGTTTACAGTGGGGGGGGCAGGACGGATGTGAACTCCCAGATGTGGCCCAGTCAAAGACAGTTGCTCCATTGAGGGGGGGGGGGCAGCATAAAAGGCGTCATTCTCAACGAGGGCTAAAATGAAAAGAACCGAGACTAAACCGCCCGCGTCTCCATCGAGGTTCTGGAGGAGGAGAAACTTCTGGATCTTTTAAAAACTTTTACTTCTCAATCTCGTTCACATTTAAATGTTTGAGCCTTTTGCACCATTTTAATCATTCACCTCGGAAGCACCCCGGTCCCGGAGGTTCTGGCGTGGATGCGAGCAGCACAGCTCACACGGTGTCCCGGTGCGTGTGCAGGTGCGTGTGCCGGTGCGTGTGCGTGCAGGTGCGCGTACTTACGCCCTCGGTCTGGGGAAGCCCATGGACAGCAGCACGTCCAGGCTGGAGCCGCATTTGATGGAGCCCGGTCGGTTCTGTCGGAGCCTCCGCGGGAGGATTTTACTGTAGAAGTCCTCCTTGGCAGCCATGGTCCGCTGACTATGACCGGCACCAGAACCTGCGCCGGGGAGACGCTCCGGCTGGTGCACGAGCCGCGGAGCGGAGCGGGCGGAGACTGAGGCCGGGCGCAGCCGCTCCTCCGCCCCCTGGAGGAACCGACGAATGCAGCACCGACATGGAGCACGGACGCTTTCACCCCCTCCAGAGCTCGGTTCTGGTTTATTCAAGCGGTGACGGTTCCTGAGCCTGAACGTTGGTTTATACAGAGCCATAAGTGTGTGTGTGTGTGTGTGCGCGTGTAAAATCCATTCAGACGACATGAGCGAGATAAATAATTATTTAATTGGAGAGCAACATTCATTCACTTCCTTATTGGGAAAGATTTGGTCCCGATGAGCTTCTCATGTGAGACATAAATGACAAAATAATAGATATAAATGATTCCTCTCAGGATTAAACCAGGTGGTTCTGTTCCAATCATCACCCCGGACTCATGGACCGGTGCCGGGTCCACTCCGCTGGGCCGCCTGGCGCTGGGTGGGCGGGTCGGCGTTGGCTGCGGGGTTAAAAGGCGTCAGGAGGCAGAAGACGCAGCCGGCCTCCTGGAAGGCCTGTCTCAGCGCCACCTAGTGGGTCGAACAGCCCGCGTCACTCCCACACAGAACATCAGGAGGTCCGGAGACCCGCGGAGCCACTCTTACCAGCTGGGTGGGGTCCGGACACAGGCCCACCACGGCTCCTCCGCTGCCCGGCAGCTTCACCGCCGAGCCGAACTGTGAGACCCAACAAAATGTTCTGACCCAACTCATCTGCTGTAGCCTGCAGACATTTAGCAGCACCGACCTTCTTCGCCAGCCGGACCATCTTCAGGTTCCCCGGCCCGAGACACTCGTCCGTGTAGACGGTCCTGAGGGAGAGATTCACGTGGGAGATGAAGGATTCCTCAAAGTCAAAGCAGCGGTTCTACCTGCGCAGCTCAAAGTTCTGGTCCATCAGCTGCGCCAGGGTGGTCCAGTCCCGGTTCTCCAGGGCGACCCTGGCTCGATCGGCGAGCTCAGCGAACGTCCTCATCGCCTCCACGACCAGAGGTTCCCCTGTGAAAACACAGGTGTGGTCACGCATGCGTGCGATGGGAGGAGCCAAAGGAGGGCGCCGGTGTGGGCGGAGACCAGCCCCCCCAGCCGGGTCAGAACTTTGGCAGGAGGACGAACCGCTGAGCCAGCGTTGCCTGATGTTGCTGTGGATGCGTCCGGAGTCGCTGGGGTCACTCAGGTAGGCCAGCCAGAACGGAGGCAGCGCCCCCATGTCCATGGACACGTAGCTCCCTGGTGGGTCGAGGACAGAACCGCATGTTTGGACCGAAAGTTCAGCGTTTACAGAGGAGCAGTGTCCCACCGTAGCCGCGCTCGTCCATCAGCGTCCTGCTGAAGTCCATGTAGACCAAACCTTCGTAGACCTGCGGAGGAGGAGAGGGTTGGTGCTGTAGCGACGCGACGCGACGCTAGCCCCCCCGGCCCGGCCCGGCCCGGCCCGGCCCGGCCCGGCCCGGCCCGGCGGCCCGGCCCGGCTCACCTGCACCACTCTCTACAGTTGCATCGGGTGTGAATAATTAACTAATTAAAGTACCGCATGCACAGACGGCAGTGGTGCGTTCAAGAGCGTCGGACATCTGTGTTGCATTCGAGAGCATCGGAAATATGAAACTTCAAGGAAAAAAACTAAATAACAATGAATAAACATACTACTTAGATAAACTCTAACAGTATACAATAATATAAACAGTGTGGGCTTTCGAACATTAAATTTCCGCGTTACCTTAATCTGCGTCTCCAGGACGGTGCCGTGGCCGGCTACTAATAAGATGCAGATCATTTCTGAAGCTTGCTCGCTTTGCTCCAGAGTTCCTTTGAAATGAACACGAGTGTTGTGAAATCAGCGCGATAAAAGCGAACCTTTGAGGCGGACTTCCGGAAAGACCTTTCAAAATTAAAGCTCCACCATAAACGTAATATCGACATAGAGAGAATCAAAATTTAAACACTTCAATATGTGGCAGGGCGTGGCCTGCCCTCCGAACAGGTGCCATATGGAGGTAGTGCCTTAATTGGTGGGTGGGGAGAAAAGGTTTATATAAGGCACTGCCTCCAGCTGGCTTTAGTTGATTTCCCCCTTTGACAAAGGTGTAGCGTGGTTGCAGCTTGTCTGGGCTGTTTGACCCACTGAACCGGTCCCAGAATGAGCGCGCTGTCTGGCAGCGCCCAGAAGGTCGGTCCTTCCTCCCGCCATCCTCCCGTCCGGAGCGCTTTGCCGTAAGGGCGTGCGCGCTAGTTGGCACCGGGCAGTTGGCTGCCGGCTGGTGTCAGTGGGTCGCGATGTCCCAGCGGGAAGCCCTCATGGAGTAGATCACCATGGAGTTTGTCCATCACCACTTGGTAGACTGATTGCGTGAGTATTGCGTCACTTCCTGTCTCTTCTATCGTTCGTTGGTTGCATTGTGCATGAGATGCCGTAATCACTTAATATCGAACACTTGGTGTGTTGTATTCACTTAATATCGAACACTTGGTGTGTTGTATTCACTTAATATCGAACACTTGGTGTGTTGTATTCACTTAATATCGAACACTTGGTGGTGTTGTATTCACTTAATATCGAACACTTGGTGTGTTGTATTCACTTAATATCGAACACTTGGTGTGCCGTAATCACTTAATATCGAACACTTGGTGTGCCGTAATCACTTAATATCGAACACTTGGTGTGCCGTAATCACTTAATATTCGAACACTTGGTGTGCCGTATTCACTTAATATCGAACACTTGGTGTGCCGTATTCACTTAATATCGAACACTTGGTGTGCCGTAATCACTTAATATCGAACACTTGGTGTGCCGTAATCACTTAATATCGAACACTTGGTGTGCCGTAATCACTTAATATCGAACACTTGGTGTGCCGTATTCACTTAATTTTGAACACTTGAGACATTCTAGTCACCTGATATCAACAGTAAGAAACAACCCATATTAAACAAATACAGGGCTTCGCCGATTATCAGCGTTAGCATGGCCTCACCGTCTGTTTCACACCGGGTTCTTTGTCTGTTCAGAGTGTGAAATGTTTAGTTACTCCTCTGCCTCCTTTAGTGAAGGGAATAGGTGCAGAAAGTGTAGTTTATTTACGGCTATGGAGGCGAGACTTAGTGAGCTTGAGACGCATTTCCGCAGTTTGGAGTTAGCTGGAGTTGCGTCATGTAGCCAGGGTAAGCTAGCTGCTGCGGAGCCGCCTAGCGTAGCTACAGCTAGCGGTCCCCCGGCAGCAGCCGGCTAGCCAGGGCGGCTGGTTGACGGTTCGTAGGAAGCGTAGCCCAAAATAAAGGCCCACGGTGCCCCACCACCCGCTTCCCGTGGCTAACCGCTTTTCCCCGCTCGGCGACACACCCGCTGAGAAACCGACCCTGGTAATCGGCGACTCCAGCGACCATAGTTAAGAGCATTCCGGGGGCCAGAGCGGGCGACATAGAAGCAAATTTATGGCTGCTGGCGAGACGTAATCGTAAATTTGGTAAAGTTATTATTCACGTCGGAGCCAACGACACCCAGCTTCGTCAGTCGGAGGTCACTAAAATTAACTTGGAGTCGGTGTGTAACTATGCAAAAACGATGTCGGACTCCATAGCATTCTCTGGTCCCCTCCCCAATCTGGCCAGCGAGGAGATGTTTAGCCGCATGTCGTCGCTGTCACGGTGGTGCCCCGAAAACCAGGTGGCCTTTGTAGACAATTGGAGCATTTTTGGGGAAACCTGGTCTGATTAGGAGAGACGGTGTCCATCCCACTCGAGATGGCGCTTCTCTCATTTCTAGTAATCTGGCTAATTTTATTAGACCCAAAGTGACCTGACAACCCAGGGTCCAGACCAGGATGCAGAGGTGTAGTCTTACACACACCTCTCTGCTGCTTCCATAGAACCCTCATCCACCAACAATAACATATTTAACACTATAGAGGTAGTCTCTGTTCCACGGTTAAAAGTTCACCAAGCACAGAGCAGGGCAGCGGTCAATCACCCAAATCTTATTAAAATTAATACCGAAGCACAAGTTGGAGAAACTAATATCACAATTAAGTGTGGACTGTTAAATATTAGATCTCTTGTGTAAATCCCTTAGTGCACGACCTGATAGCGGATCATCACATTGATTTTTCTGTCTTACTGAGACCTGGCTTCAGAGGAGTATGTGAGCTTAAATGAATCTACTCCTCCTACCCACCTTAATTATCATATTCCACGTGTTACTGGTCGAGGAGGGGGAGTGGCAGCAATCTATCACTCCAAGTTATTAATTAATCCCAGACCAAAACATGGCTCCAGTTCATTTGAAAGCCTGACTCTTGGCATCACCCATCTGAGCTGGAGGACAGAAAAGCCACTTCTGTTTGTAGTTGTATATCGGCCCCCTGCTGGGCCACATTCAGAGTTCCTGTCTGAGTTCTCTGACTTATCTGACTTGGTCCTTAGAACAGAAAAAGTCATTATCATTGGAGACTTTAATATCCATGTAGACGTTGTAAATGACAGCTTTAGAAATGGCTTCATTTCATTACTTGAGTCAGTTGGTTTCCTCCAGCAGCAACCAACTCACAGCTTTAACCACACCCTAGATCTAGTTCTGACTTATGGTGTTGAGGTAGAACATGTGTCAGTGTTCCCTCAGAACCCAGTCCTGTCAGACCACTCTTTGATCACTTTTACATTTATGATTAAGGATTCTTCTATGCTCAGAACAAAGTCTTACTGTAGCAGATGTCTCTCAGATAATGCTGTAGCTAAGTTTAAGGAAGTGATCCCTGTGCTGATCCCAGGACCACCGTGTGTTTCCCCAGGGATCAGTCATTATAATCTTAGCCCTGCTGAGGTCGACTCTATTGCTGAAGGTGCAGCAACCTCACTGAGAATCACGCTTGATTCTGTTGCCCCCCTGAAAAAGAAAATAGTAAATCAGAGGAGGTGCCCCCTGGTATAATTCACATATCAGGACCCTCAAGCAGAAAGTGCGAAGACTGGAAAGGAAGTGGCATTCTTGTAAGATAGACAGCTACCATGTAGCCTGGAAAGACTGTCTATTAGTATACAAAAAGGCCCTTCGCAAGGCTGGAACAGCTTATTTTTCTCTATGATTGAGGAAAATAGAGCACCCCAGGTTTTCTTTCAGCACTGTGGCCAAATTAACCAAGAGTCACAGTGTTTTAGATCCACGTATCCCTTCTTCCCTTAGTGGTGAAGACTTCATGAGCTTCTTCACTGATAAAGTTCTAGCTATCAGAGAGAAAGCTAACCAGGCCATCCACAACTGGACATCACCACACAGATTGCCGACTGTGGGAACATACAGGGTCTCCAACGAGCCCTTAAGCTCCTTCAGCCCTATATATTTTTCTGAGGCGTCATCGCTAATTCAGAAATCCAAGACCACCACGTGTCCTTTAGATCCCATCCCAACACACCTGTTGAAGGATGTTTTTACCATTGATAGGCAGTTCTATCCTGGACCAGATCAATGGTTCTTTAGTGACAGGTTATGGACCCCGGTCCTACAAGGTGGCAGTGATCAAGTTCTAGAGAAGGTGGTGCTGACTCAGTTCCTGGAGCACCTGCAGAGGAACAGCCTGTTTTTGATGTTTCAGTCAGGCTTTAGAGCTCATCACAGCACAGAACAGCACTTCTTAAAGTCACTAATGATCTTCTCATAGCTTCCGATCATGGACTGGTCCCTATGCTGGTTCTGCTGGACCTCAGTGCTGCTTTTGATCCAGTTGATCACAGCATCCTGTTACAGAGACTGGAACATGTGATTGGGATTAAAGGGACAGCACTAGACTGGTTTAGATCATACTTATCTGATAGATACCAGTTTGCCCATGTCCATGGTGTTCCCTCCTCATACAGTAGGGTTAGCCATGGAGTTCCTCAAGGTTCTGTACTTGGACCAATCCTCTTCACCTTGTACATGCTTCCCTTAGGGAACATTATTCAGCAGCATGGGATAAATTTTCATTGTTATGCTGATGACACTCAGCTCTATTTATCCATGAAACCCGAGGAGACAGAAGTTAGTGAAGCTCCAGACCTGTCTTAAAGACATAAAGTCCTGGATGTCTTCAGGAAAAACTGAGGTCATGGTGTTTGGTCCTGAACCTCTCGGGATAGATTAGATCACATGATCACTCTAGATGGGATCTCATTAACATCTAGTCTCTCTGTGAGGAATCTAGGAGTAACTTTTGTTCAAAACCTCTCCTTCAACTCACACATTAAATTAGTCTCTAGAAGTGCCTTTTTTCACTTGAGGAACATCTCAAAGATCAGGAAGCTACTGACCCACCACGATGCTGAATAGTGAGTCCATGCATTTGTTACTTCCAGGCTGGACTACTGTAACTCCTTATTATCAGGGTGTCCAAACAACTCTTTAAGAAGCCTCCAGTTGATCCAAAATGCTGCAGCCAGAGTTCTGACAGGTATTGAACCACAGAGATCACATAAGTCCTGTACTGGCGTCGCTTCATTGCTGCCCGTTAAATTTAGAATAATTTTTAAAACCCTTCTTCTGACCTACAAGGTCTTCAGAGGCCTAGCTCCATCCTACCTGGAGGAGCTAGTGACACCTTACCAGCCCAATAGACCGCTCCGCTCTCAGAATGCTGGTCTACTTGTGGTTCCCAGAGTTTCTAGGGGTAGAATGGGGGGCCGAGCATTTAGCTACCAGGCCCCCCCCGCTATGGAACCAGCTCCCTGTCCAGCCCCCCCGCTATGGAACCAGCTCCCTGTCCAGGCCCCCTGTATGGAACCAGCTCCCTGTCCCGTACGGGGGGAGCTGACTCCATTCTACTTTTAAAATTAGACTTAAAACCTCTTTGAAAAAGCTTATTGTTACTAATTCAGTAGTTCCAGTTACTATCATAGACAGACAGATTATCATCCTTAGGGGTCGTCTAATCGTTGGGTCACATCTCAGTTATGCTGTTATAGGCCAGGCTGCCGGGGTCCAGAACCATGATCCCTGACAGGCCTCTGAACTCACTCCACTGGGTCATGGTTTTCCTTTCCTTTCCTCTCCTTTCCTCTCTTTCCCCTCCTTTTCCTCTCCCTCTCTCTACCCCTCTCCTCTCCTACCTATCCTATCCTCTACCTGTCTCTCCCCCTTCTCCTCTCTCTCTAAACCCGCCCCCCATCAGCAGGAGGGTCCCCCTACATGAGCCTGGTCCTGCTCAAGTTTCTTCCTATTAAAGGGGTTTTTTCCTGCCCTGTAGCTTGTCTGGGGTCAGGCCCTGGGATTCTGGAAAGTGCCTTGAAACAATTTTGATTGTATAAGACGCTATATAAATAAAGATTGATTTGATTTGGCTCCGTTCCGTTTTCGGGTCTCTCTCTCTCCTCTCTCCTCTCCTCCTCTCCTCCTCTCCTCTCCTCCTCTCTTCTCTCTCTCTCTCTCTCACGTCCTCTCTCTCCCTCTCTCCTCCGGCTCTCCCCCTCTCTCTTTCTCGGCTCTCCTCGCCTCTCTCATCTCTCTATGCTCGTCGCTTCGATCTCTCTCGTCTCTCTCCTGATCTCTCCTCTCTCTCGATCTCGCTCTCCTCCGCCTCATCTCATTCTCTTCTCTCTCTCTCTCTCTCTCTCCTCTCTCCTCTACGTCGGCTCTTCCCCAGCTTCTAGTCATCTCCCGCCTTCTATCTCTCATGATCTCGATGAGTCTCTCTCTCCTGTCTCTCTCTCGTCTCTCTCTCTCTCTTCTCTTCCCCCACCCTCGTCTCGGGGACTGCGCTGAGACGTATTGGTGCGCCGAGGCGACCACGGAGCTATTGCTTTCATTTTTAGACTCTTAACAGTGTTTTTAATTGTTCTCTTTTCTTTGTGGACAGGTGCTGCGGGCCACGGCGGGGACCCAACCCCTGGTGGAGGAAAAAAGGAAAAGAGAATTAAGCCCCCCCCCCTCAGCCGGGTCAGAACTTTGGCAGGAGGACGAACTGCTGAGCCAGCGTTGCCTGATGTTGCTGTGGATGCGTCCGGAGTCGCTGGGGTCACTCAGGTAGGCCAGCCAGAACGGAGGCAGCGCCCCCATGTCCATGGACACGTAGCTCCCTGGTGGGTCGAGGACAGAAAACCGCATTTTGGACCGAAAGTTCAGCGTTTAGAGGAGCAGTGTCCCACCGTAGCCGTGCTCGTCCACCGCTCACACGTTGTCCCTGTGCGTGCAGGTGCACGTACTTACGCCCTCGGTCTGGGGAAGCCCATGGACAGCAGCACGTCCAGGCTGGAGCCGCATTTGATGGAGCCCGTCGGTTCTGTCGGAGCCTCCGCGGGAGGATTTTACTGTAGAAGTCCTCCTTGGCAGCCATGGTCCGCTGACTACGACCGGCACCAGAACCTGCGCCGGGGAGACGCTCCGGCTGGTGCAACGAGCCGCGGAGCGGAGAGGGCGGAGAACTGAGGCGCAGCCGCTCCTCCGCCCCCTGAGGAACCGACGAATGCAGCACCGACATGGAGCCCGTAACGCTTTCCCACTTCACCCCTCCAGAGCTCGGTTCTGGTTTTTCAAGCGGTTGACGGTTCCTGAGCCTGAACGTTGGTTTATACAGGGCCATAAGTTGTGTGCGCGCGCCGCGCGTGTGTGTGCGTGTAAAATCCATTCAGACGACATGAGCGGAGATAAATAATTATTTAATTGGAGAGCAACATTCATTCACTTCCTTATTGGGAAAGATTTGGTCCCGATGAGCTTCTCATGTGAGACATAAATGACAAAATAATAGATATAAATGATTCCTCTCAGGATTAAACCAGGTGGTTCCGTTCCAATCATCACCCCGGACTCATGGACCGGTGCCGGGTCCACTCCGCTGGGCCGCCTGGCGCTGGGTGGGCGGGTCGGCGTTGGCTGCGGGGTTCAAAGGCGTCAGGAGGCAGAAGACGCGCCCGGCCTCCTGGAAGGCCTGTCTCAGCGCCACCTAGTGGGTCGAACAGCCCGCGTCACTCACACACAGAACATCAGGAGAGGTCCGGAGACCCGCGGAGCCACTCTTACCAGCTGGGTGGGGTCCAGACACAGGCCCACCACGGCTCCTCCGCTGCCCGGCAGCTTCACCGCCGAGCCGAACTGTGAGACCCAACAAAATGTCTGACCCAACTCATCTGCTGTAGCCTGCAGACATTTAGCAGCACCGACCTTCTTCGCCAGCCGGACCATCTTCAGGTTCCCCGGCCCGAGACACTCGTCCGTGTAGACGGTCCTGAGGGAGAGATTCACGTGGGAGATGAAGGATTCCTCAAAGTCAAAGCAGCGGTTCTACCTGCGCAGCTCAAAGTTCTGGTCCATCAGCTGCGCCAGGGTGGTCCAGTCCCGGTTCTCCAGGGCGACCCTGGCTCGATCGGTGAGCTCAGCGAACGTCCTCATCGCCTCCACGACCAGAGTTCCCCTGTGAAAACACAGGTGTGGTCACGCATGCGTGCGATGGGAGGAGCCAAAGGAGGGCGCCGGTGTGGGCGGAGACCAGCCCCCCCCCCTCAGCCGGGTCAGAACTTTGGCAGGAGGACGAACCGCTGAGCCAGCGTTGCCTGATGTTGCTGTGGATGCGTCCGGAGTCGCTGGGGTCACTCAGGTAGGCCAGCCAGAACGGAGGCAGCGCCCCCATGTCCATGGACACGTAGCTCCCTGGTGGGTCGAGGACAGAACCGCATGTTTGGACCGAAAGTTCAGCGTTTACAGAGGAGCAGTGTCCCACCGTAGCCGTGCTCGTCCATCAGCGTCCTGCTGAAGTCCATGTAGACCAAACCTTCGTAGACCTGCGGAGGAGGAGAGGGTTGGTGCTTTAGCGACGCGACGCTAGCCCCCCCCGGCCCGGCCCCCCCGGCCCGGCCCGGCTCACCTGCACCACTCTGTCCTGAAGACCAGCCGTGATGAAGAGTTCATCGGTCTCCACGTTCAGGATGAAATTGGCTCGGATGGGCTTCGGGAGGTCCTGCAGGGAGGCAAACACGTGACCCCGCCCCCCGTTAGCTGCTCAGACGTGTCCCCCCCCCTCTGTTAGTTGCTCAGACGTGTCCCCGCCCCCCGTTAGCCGCTCAGACGTGTCCCCGCCCCTCTTTAGCCGCTCAGACGTGTCCCCGCCCCCTGGCGACTGTGGGTCACTCACGTTGTCTGTAATGCTGTAGAACTTCATGAGGCACTTGAGGGTGGCCGAGACGATGGCGCTGAGAAGGAAGGAAGCCTGAGTCTCCAGGTGAGGAAGCTCCAGAACGGTCTGAAATAGTCACTTACCTGCTCCCAGCGAGGCCCTTTATTAAAACAAGAGCAAAGGTCACCATGGGACAGAGGCCAGCGTGTTTAACGAGGTTCTGTTGCTACGTCAGACTCATCACGAAGGGAAGGCGAGCTCACCACCTGCCGAGGAATGTTGGTGTCGTATCTTAACGTGAAGTTCTGCTTCGTCAGTGCGATCCTGCAGGGAGACACCGGTCACTCCCGACTCTCCCGACAGAGGCGGAGCCACAAATGTTTCCCAGCTTAAATCGGGCCGATGCTCCCGACTCACCCTTGGTTGGAGCAGAACTGGTAGAACTTCTTACAGGTGGCCTGGAGCAGCCGCAGCCCCCCCAGGTACCTGCAGGAGGAGGTAACGAGAGGATGGGAGGGAGTGGCACGTGCACAGGCACGTGCACTGCTGGCGTACGCACCCTTCTTTCCTGCTGATGCAGAACAGATCCTGCAAGCTTCCGAAGGCCGTCGGATCGTTGAGCGGATGAGGCACCAACACCTGCAAAAGCCCAGGACGGCGTTTGGCACCGCAGCAAAGACCGATGTTCTGGTCGGACACGTGCACGTTACCAAAGCCGCACTCTCCACCAGAGTGACCTCGGCCCAGAAGTTGGAGACGCTCATGGCGATGGTTTTCCCATTGAACCCGTCCGAGGGATTTCCCATCAATCCCACTCTGAGGCAACACACGAGTGACCTTTAACCTCTGCTGGTCGGCGCTGACCAGGAGCAACAAGACCTGAGCTCCTACCTGGCGTAGGACCGGCACACGATCGGCTCGGCGGGATGGTCCCGCTTCTTGGTGGAGTAGTGTGTGAGCCACTTGGTGTAGTCTGGGAGGCCCTGAGGAGACGGAGATCAGGACACGGCGTCAGGACCGCGGCGTCCACGCATGACCGTGGTCATAACGATGATGATGATGATGACACCAACCACTTGTCCAATCAGCTGGAAGCCAGAGGGAAGTTTCATCCCGAACACCTCCAGCTGCCTGTGGTTAACGAGCCACTCCTGAGCAGAAACAGCCGTCAGTCACCAGCCGCTCATTAGCCGCCGCCGTGCTAAACACACCCAGAACTGTCCAGGCTCCGTCCGGCCGTCGGGTGCAGGCTGAGGAGTCGGACAGGTGGGACAGCGAGTTCCTTCGGATGCAGTAGAAGACGACGCTGGCCAGCCGAGATGCCGTCAGGCCTCCCTCGGGCTTCTCCAGGAACCGAGTGATCCTGCATGAACAGATTATGAGGATCGGGTGGTGGAGGGAGCGTTGATTTATGCTGCAAGGTGAGGCGCGGGCGCCCCCTGGTGGCCGCGCTGAGTAACATCCATGAGGCGCGGGCGCCCCCTGGTGGCCGTGCTGAGTAACATCCACACCGACATGAACATGGGGAAGAGGTGATGAGGAACCCGTCCGGGTCCAGGTGACCACAGAGATCACATGACGACTCTACTGGCGCCTCTTCCTTTGATCACATGACTCCTCTACTGGCGTCGCTTCCTTTGTTGCTCATAAGTTAAGAGGCATTTAAGTTCTTCTCCTGACCTTCCAGGTCCTCAGGGGGACATAATTATCATATTTATCCCCCCCAGTAGGTCAGTGATGTTTACACCTTTTTCTGTGGGTTATGCCCCCCCGCCCCTCTGCATCCGTTGCTGACCTCTGACCCCTCCTCCTCTGTTGACAGCCAAGATTTCCGCCCCCACTTCCTCCGCCCAGCCAACCATCAGAAAGGAGGTCCTGCTCCAGGTTTCCTCCTGTTACAGGGCAGCTTTACCTGCTGCTGGTGGGATCAGGCCCTGCGTAAGGAGCCGTTGTCCCGCTCACCTGTGGGTGTGGGGACACACCTCCACGATGCCCCTGGAGCTGCTGCTCTCACCTTCCTCCAGCTCATAGTAAATCATCAGCTCTCCAGGCTGCAGCACAGAAACATCCCATAATATTAAGCTGAACGACCTCCGTCAGGGGCAGAGAGGATGTTCACACCCCCCTCGGGTGCTCTCGAGGCTTCGGCCCCCTTTATTTCGACTCTCACCTTTGACCTGAAGAATCGGATCACCTGAGCAACGTCGAAGTTCTGGTCAGCACTGAGCATGTCACCTGCAATCTGCCAACACAAAGGTTCCCAGTGTAGCTGCAGCCTAGCAACCCGTCGCCGCCCCCCCGACCTGGACGACACGCACCACCATCACGTCGTCGTGCAGCGCCCGGCTGCGTATGACCAGCTCCAGGTCCGCCACCGCCCCCAGACGGTCCTCCAGCCTGGTGCTGCCGTCATTTACCACGTTTTCCACGGGGAAGTCGTTGGCTGTGGCCCAGCGCTCGTAGTGTTTGTACCTGCTCAGAGGAGAGGGGGGGGGGGGGAATGAGGAGCGACGGCCTGACCCTCGGTGACCACGCGGGAGGAACTCACTTGTCTGCGTTAGTGACCAGATACACGTCGGTGAACAACTGGCGCCTGAAGAAGAGTCAGATTCAGTTCAGCTCCAATTAGACAGAACAAGGAAGGATGTTCAGATGGGACGCACATGTTCACCGTTTCCCACCAGAAGTCAAGGATCTTCTTGCCTCCGATCCCAGGGAGCAGAGCCTTGGGAACCCCGGCCAGGTGGCCGTACAGCCCCGTGGTGTCGTTCTGGGAGGGGGGGCAAGAGGGACGAGTGCTCAGCAGCAGGGCCAAATCCAGACTAAGCTAAGAGGGGGAACCCCAGCAACCAGCATGCCTCTTCCCAGTGTGTGAAAACACCGCAAATGGAGTTTTTGTGCATTATGAAGTGACCATGGTAACGGAAGAGAACGGCCCTTATTCCGCCGCTGGCCGCTAGGGGCAGTGTTCTGTGTATACAAAGGTGAGAAGCTAAAAATGGCCTTTTACTAAACTCCAGCGACACAGTTTTTCACAAATAGATGCCGAAAACAGCAGTTAAACGTGAGGCTCCTGCAGCTGGCACCTCTAGGTGGGCTTGCTCACCGGAAAGTGCATTATTCAAAACTTTCAGGGTATTCTGAGCGAACCCGTTAGCCGTAGTTGTACATTTTTAAATTTCCGCGTTACCTTAATCTGCGTCTCCAGGACGGTGCCGTGGCCGGCTACTAATAAGATGCAGATCATTTCTGAAGCTTGCTCGCTTTGCTCCAGAGTTCCTTTGAAATGAACACGAGTGTTGTGAAATCAGCGCGATAAAAGCGAACCTTTGAGGCGGACTTCCGGAAAGACCTTTCAAAATTAAAGCTCCACCATAAATGTAATATCGACATAGAATCAAAATTTAAACACTTCAGTAGATTGAAGAAACAGTGAAATCTGCGGTAGAGGATTAGAGGAACTATGAAAAAGATTTTGTGGGGGGTTGTTGGAAAGGTGTTGAACAAACTTTAATTTAATTTGAGATTCAAGAACCGAAAAAGGCATTAACGACCATTAATATGTGCAGCCACCTGAATATAAATGTTTTCACTATATCCCGATTCCTCCTAAGCTTTCTGATCTTTTCGATATTTTCTTATCCTGTTTTCTATTTACTTGACGCGACTCTTTTATTGTTTATATAATTGTTCTAGATTTCCTGTATGGCGATTTTTTTAAATAAAGATTTTAAAAAAAAACCAGAACTCGCCGGAAATAGTTCATTTGTTTGGCGGAAGTGGTTCCCGATGCGTATGTGTGGACGAAAACGTTTGTCTGTATTCTCTAAAACTCTGCCCGCTCCCGAACGGAGTAATCTGAACTTTGTCTGAACTTTGTCTGAACTTTGTCCGTCGCTGTTTCCGGAGCCTGTTCGCGTCTCCAGGCCGACGGCAGCTTGTTCTGTGGGTGGTTGAAGCTCGTCCTGCCCGTTAGCGGCTGGTGTCGGTCATGGCGGCTCCAGGCGGGACGGTTCCTGTCGGGGATGTTGAAGAAGATGCGTCTCAGCTGCTTTTCCCTAAAGGTTCGTACGGTACCGGACGTCTGTCCTGATTCTGCGGCCTAACGGCTGATACCTTAGCACGGTGCTATGTGATGCTATGTGTCACGCTGCAGCTACGATATAAACCACTTATGTCCTTATCGACGTGGCCAGACGTCCTCCTTTTGCCCGGGCATAATATTATCACTTAATATTCGACTGAAACTTACTAAAGTAAAACACGTTTATATTTGCGTTTCTCCGGTGGCTCAGAGTAGCCACGCCCCCCGGCGGGTCTATTCCAGGACCCTGCTGGTGTCCAGGACAGTCCCGCTGGTGTCCTCCAGGACAGGGACTAACTTGCTGTCCTCGTTGTGCTGCAGAGTTCGAGAACGCAGAAACGCTGCTCAACTCGGAGGTCCACATGTTGCTGGAGCACCGGAAGCAGCAGAACGAGAGCGCTGAAGACGAGCAGGAACTCTCCGAGGTCTTCATGAAGACCCTGAACTACACGGCCCGATTCAGCCGCTTCAAGAACCGAGAGACCATCGCTGCCGTGCGCAGGTCAGGAGCAGGTCTGAGCAGGTTCTGTCAGTGTTCTGGTCTGTGGTTCTGATGTCCACTTCTTCTTCCTTCAGTCTCCTCCTGCAGAAAAAGCTCCACAAGTTTGAATTGGCCAGTTTAGCTAATTTGTGTCCTGAAGCTGCCGAAGAGGCCAAAGCCCTGATTCCCAGGTGAGGAACCTTTGTGGGCCGGGCCGGGCCTGACCGTAGGCACTCGGAACCGTGAAACTAAATGGATCTGATCAAATTTTCATTTTGTTTCACGTTAAAATTCTGTGGTGTTAAAGCGCCGATCGCTAACGTTAGCATGTGTCCCCAGTTTGGAGGGTCGGTTTGAGGACGATGAGCTGCAACAGATCCTGGATGACATCCAGACCAAGAGGAGCTTCCAGTACTGAGACCTGGACCAGGACAGAACCGGCTCATTGGGCCTCTTCTGCTTTGGTGTCAGCCGAGGATTCCACCGTACGTCTGAGACTTTGTGCTGTGATCCCAGATCACCACTGGGTCCAGGAGACGTTCAGAACATTCAGAGGGTTCCAGCCTCCATCTCCACTGGTTTATAGTGTCGATTCAAAGGTGCCGATGTATCGTTTAGTCTTGTTTTTGATATCAGAACGTTAATAAAACGCAGATTTAACCTGTTTTAAAGAATCTGACTTTCTTCTGGAGATCTGTGAACACGCTGCTGATCCTCATGGTCACTCTGTGGCCCCGACCACTGAGGTTGGGGCTCCGTTAGCGGGGGGGGGGGTCCCTCCATGCCTGGAGACCCTGGTCGGCTGATGGAGCTAAAGTGTCCCGACAAACACGGGTTCAAGTGGGTGGAAGAGGTCTGCAGGGACCATGAGAACCAGTTCCTCTTTGGATCAGTCCTCAGTCCCGACCGTCTCCTCACTACTGGTCATCTTCAGTCTCCGTTAACCACTCGCCTACAACTATGGGATGGAGTCATGTGACCTCTGCTATGAGTCACACGCCACCATTTTATGCTTTATTACATGTACATATTCCACCACACCAACATCTGCCCACACATCTGCAGCTGCCGAGTCTTCTCGCTCCCCCGGCTGGAGAGGTGGGTGGTGCTCAGTCACGGGGGGTTTAAAGGCGGTTAACTGGCCTCTGGGACTGGTTTACTGGAGTCACGCTGTGCTGAGATACCTTAGAATTAAAGAAGCCTCATGTCCCCTTCCACCAAAGCAGCAGGAAGTGAGCAGGCTTTAATGTCATTAGCATAAGATGAGATATTAGAGAAGCTTAGAAGTTTAAAGGCAACAGCTCTGAGCTGCCTCACGTTTGTGCTCCGCCCCGTTTTTAGCGAGGTTTAAAAATCTGTTACACACTTCAATCCAATTATTCCTAAATCTCGAGGGACGTTTGAGCTGAGAATCTAAAGTCAGAGTCGAGTCGGATGATGTGACGGGTTTTATTTGAAAGAACGTGTCTTGGTTTGAGTCCCTGGCCGAGAAAGCCTCCGATGATACAAAAGACATCAGATTTAAAGTGATGACAGAAAAACTTTGGAATAAACCGTGATGATGTTTGGGCGGAGCCAAAAGCGTCTGCTCATGGTCACCTGGCTGGCCAGGTGGGAGGGGGCGTGGTCAGACCGGTGGGAGGGGGCGTGGTCACGGCTCCTCACAGGTAGCCCTCCTTCCTGAACTGCTCCTCCAGGATGTCTCTGTACTCGTCGAAGCCCCCGTCGATGCGTCGCACCTTCCCGCCCTCACACACCCACAGCTCTTTGCACACCAGGCGGATCAGACGTTCGTCATGTGACACCAAAACGACGCCGCCCTGAAACACGAGAACACGGCGCTGAGACTCCGCCCACGGCCTCCGCCCACGCCGGGGGAGTAAAACGAGGCGCACCTTGAACTTGTTGAGCGCTTTAGCCAGAGCTTCGATGGTCTCCATGTCCAGGTGGTTGGTTGGTTCATCGAGGATGTAGAAGTTTGGACTGGAGGAGAGAAATGGCATCACCATGGTTACTCCTGTCACCATGGTTACTCTTGTCCTCATCCACCCTGCCACCCTTTCCTACCACGGCATGGTCATCTGTGCAAAGGCCACCCGACTCTTCTGACCTCCAGACAGGCTGGCCACCGGCCTCGTGGCCAGTTCTCCTGTAATACCGTAGCGGCCCAGCTGGTGGCGGTACTCCTCCTCCGTCTGCCCTGTGGTGGGAACATCAGCATTGAGGTTGAGACGGCGCCAATGAAGCTCTGAGCAGAACAGCAGCAGGAGAGTGAGGAGAGCCGAGGCAGACGTGGGCGTCGGGCCCCCACATCATCGTGCTGGTCCGAGAGACGTCTAAACGTTTAAAACTCCACCTCCACAGGCAGATCTGCCAAAACGCTCTCATCACACCCAACACGGCAGCAGGTGGTTACCAGGAAACTTGTTGAGCAGAAGTTCTATGCTGTTCACGGTCAGGTCCAGCTGATCCACGTGGTGCTGGCTGAAGTAGCCGATCTTTAAGTTCCTGGAGACAAAGCCAATCAGTAACGACCAATGTTTCAGCATTTATGGGAAACCACAACATTGTTCCCTGGCGTTCTGTGAACCAGCACCAGGACCACCACTGAACCTGGACAGGGTTCTGTACCTGTGAGCCTGGCGCACGCCGCTGACCGGTGTCAGATCACCCATGAGCAGCTTGAGGATGGTGGACTTCCCGGCCCCGTTCTCGCCCACCTGGCAGCAGACGACAGCAGAGAATCAACGCTTTGCTCTGGTGTGGCGAGGAGAGCAGAGGCCCCGCCCCCTCCGGCCCGTTCACGACACGTACGATGCAGATCCGAGAGTCCAGGTCAGCGGACAGGTCGAGTCCAGAAAAGAGCCGCTGGTCCCGCGAGTAGTAGAACTCCACCTCGTCCAGCTGCAGGATGGGAGGAGACAACTTCTCGATGTTGTCTGGGAACCTGTGAACGATCATTCAGTCAGTGCCCCCCCCAAACAGGAAGTTCCTCCTCACATGCAGGCGCCCTCCTACCGTAGAGTCACCTCTGTCTCTTTTTCAAGGGGCTTCAGTTCAGGCCTGCAGGAGACAAACCACAGTCATGATCAGGTGCAGCGCAGACACGGGCGCAGCGCAGACGCGGGCGCAGCGCCGACGCGGGCGCAGCGCAGACACGGGCGCAGCGCCGACACGGGCGCAGCGCAGACGCGGGCGCAGCGCCGACGCGGGCGCAGCGCAGACACCGTTACTGTCACTACTGACTGCAGGTCTCAGACCAGAGGAGCGCACGTTGCCTGAGGTCCGCACCCAAGGAGCGCACGTTGCCTGAGGTCTCAGACCAGAGGAGCGCACGTTGCCTGAGGTCTCAGACCAGAGGAGCGCACGTTGCCTGAGGTCTCAGACCAGAGGAGCGCACGTTGCCTGAGGTCTCAGACCAAGGAGCGCACGTTGCCTGAGGTCTCAGACCAGAGGAGCGCACGTTGCCTGAGGTCTCAGACCAGAGGAGCGCACGTTGCCTGAGGTCTCAGACCAGAGGAGCGCACGTGCTCCGTGCAGCCATGCGCGAGTACTCACAGCTTCTCCAGGAGTTTGAGTTTGCTCTGGACCTGCGCGGCTCTGTTAGCATTGTAGCGAAACCTGTCGATGAAGACCTGGAAGGCAAAGGTGAGACGGTCAGGACTCCTGCAGCAGCTGGGCGTCAGTCCTGCGGCCGTACCTGTATGTGTTGTCTGTACTGCAGCTGGGCCTCGTACTCCCTGTGCTGGTTCTTTAGTCGGTCTTCTTTAGTTTTAACAAAGTTTTCATAGTCTCCACGGTAACTGTCCAGTCTTTGGGAGTGCAGGTGGACAACATCTGTCACCACCGCATTCAGGAAGTTTCTGTCGTGGGAGACGACTAAGATGGTGGACTGCCACGTCTGTGGAGAGAGGACGGGCGTCAGCGCTACGCTAACCCTTTAGCATTGGGATGTCAGGAATGGAACTAGCTCAGACCTGCAGGTAGTTCTCCAACCACAGGATGGCTCGGACATCCAACATGTTCGTCGGCTCTGAAACGTGCACGATTTAAGCAACGCATCATGACAGACCGTGGTGTTGCTAAGGCAACGCCCCTTAGCTGTTGCCTTAGCTGTTGCATTACTTCCATAAAATGGGTACCAACAATTCTGAGATTAAACAAGCTTTAACAATTTAAATAAGAAACGGGGAGGTCACCTGGGAAACAAGAGAAACCAAAGAATGAGGGACTACGTCGCTGTTGCAGCAACTTTGGCCCTTTGAAATTGATATTTTCTTGACATTATGTTGGCTTCCGTGGATGGTGCCTGCAGCCCTAACGATGCTAGGTCCATTTAACGGAGCTGACCACAGCACCACCTTTAGAACCTCACTGATGTTCATTTACATACATGTAGAGGAGCCGACTCACCGTCCAGCAGCAGCAAATCAGGCCTGAAAACAGAGCAGCAGCAAATCAGGCAAGAGGCCGCAGCACCAGGCTTCACTTCCTGTCCTGGCAGCACCAGGAGGCTTCACTTCCTGTCCTGCCAGGACAGGAGGCTTCACTTCCTGTCCTGGCAGCACCAGGAGGCTTCACTTCCTGTCCTGCCAGCACCAGGAGGCTTCACTTCCTGTCCTGCCAGCACCAGGAGGCTTCACTTCCTGTCCTGGCAGCCATCTTTGTTCACGAGACCGAGAAACTCACCGACCAAAAAGAGCTCTGGCCAACGCCAACCTCATCCTCCATCCACCGGAAAACTCCCTGAAGGCACACACACGATGATGTCACGATGATGTCGAGCGTTCTGACGGCCCACGTGTGTGTGTGTGTGTGTGTGTGTGTGTGTGTGTGTGGGGGTGAGAGAACTCACTTTGTGGCCTGCTGTTGCATCTTTGAAGAGAACCCAAGCCCAGCTAGAATGACAGAGGCTCTGAGAGGAGAGAGGTCCATAATGAGACGAAGGTGAGGACTGAGTGTGTGTGTGTGTGTGTTTCAGGAGTGTGTGAGTGCCGGTGATACCGTGCTGGAGCTTTGTCGGCTTCGATCTCCTCCAGGTGGCTGTAGATCTCTGACAGTCGAACACTGTCGGTCCCCTCAGCACTAAGACCAGAACACAAAGAGAGAGTTGGGTCCAGTTGGGTCCAGTTCTGTCCAACGAGCCTCTGGCCGTGTCCTCATCCTGCTGTGCTCAGGCTAGCTTTAGTTTCTTACGTTCCGTTAGCGATCCGAGCGTTTAGACTTTTTTCTTCCCTCAGCAGCGCCTCTCGGAGCACGTCGGTCTCCAGGACACTCTGCAGCGCTGTCTTCTCGTCTCCGGCCACTTCCTGTTCCACGTGGAGGATAGATATGTGAGCCGGAACGCGCAGGTTACGACTGGCCAACATCTTTAACAGCGTCGTCTTCCCTAAACCATTCCGACCAACTAGACCGTACCGTCGGCCGAAGGCCAGAGACAGCTCTGCCCCCTGCAGCAGACACCTGAAGGGAACGTCCTCGTCTCACGTTAGTGCACAAAGACAGGAACCTTCCAGCAGCTCAGCCGCTCACCTCTCTCCGAAGGAGACATCAAAGTTCTCTATGCGGATGTCATAGCTGCGGTTCTTCCCCGACTGGTCCACTCGGCTCTCCTTCTTGCTGCTGGCCTGACTGGCCGAGGCCTCCTCCAGGACGCTGAGGACACAGGACAGAGAGTGAGTCTGGTCCTGCTCCACGGCAGGGTTTCTACTGCGGACAGAGACCGCGATGGACAGCAAGGACAGAAGCAAGGACATCAGGAAGGACAGCAAGGACAGAAGCAAGGACATCAGGAAGGACAGCAAGGACAGAAGCAAGGACAGTAGCAAGGACAGTAGCAAGGACATCAGGAAGGACAGCAAGGACAGAAGCAAGGACATCAGGAAGGACAGCAAGGACAGAAGCAAGGACAGTAGCAAGGACAGAAGCAAGGACATCAGGAAGGACAGCAAGGACAGTAGCAAGGACATCAGGAAGGACAGCAAGGACAGAAGCAAGGACATCAGGAAGGACAGCAAGGACAGAAGCAAGGACAGTAGCATGGACATCAGGAAGGACAGAAGCTGTGTGTGTGTGTGTGTGTGTGTGTGTGAGACTGTGTGTGTGTGTGTGTGTGTGTGTGTGCGTGCGTGTGTGAGACTGTGTGTGTTGTGTGCGTGCGTGTGTGTGTGGTTGTGACTGTGTGCGTGCGTGTGTCTGTGTGTGCGTGTGTGTGTGTGTGAGACTCTGTGTGTGTGTGTGTGTGTGTGACTGTGTGCGTGCGCGTGCGTGCGTGCGCGTGCGTGCGTGTGCGCGTGCACCCACAGCTGGCTGCAGGGCCTCTGCGAGTCCTTCTCGTTCCTCCGTTCGTGCTTCGCTCTCAGTTTGGCTTCGGCCTTTTCCAGCTTCTTGGCGTCGACGGTCTGAGGATCAGACAGGAAGTGATGAACAAAGGGGCTTTGATCCCCAGGGGGCTTTGATCCCCACGGGGCTTTGACCCCACGGTGCTGCGTGTGTGTTGGGCTCACGGTGTTCTGAGGCCGCTTCATCATCCAGATCCCCTCCACTCCTGTGGCTGCTGTAACTGAGACAGAAAAGGTGTCAGACGTTCTCACTCCGGCTCAGGTGAGAAGATCCAGGAGCTGCAGTTACCGACGCCTGCGGAGATCTGGGACAGCTGCACCGGAGCGTCCAGCAGCACCTGCCGTTGGGCCCCCCCGTAGCTGCTCCTGTTCACAGGGAAACCTGTCATTATGGGATGCACCTGCTGCCCCACGTCTCCGTGGAGACACCTGCTCATACTACGCCCTCCTGTATTTAGAGACGCGGTTCATCGGGGTTAAAGTCATTAACCGGGGGACGAGTGATGGTCGTCATCGTCTCTGCTGCCAAGACTCCCGGATCCGCCCCCCCGCTCCCAGTGGTGCCGAGTGAAGCGGGAACGTTACATTTTACAGACGGAATATTGATGTGAAGGGACTAAAGTGGCTGCACCTGTCCCCCTGTGAACCGGATCCCAGGTCCTCAGCAGAGGGTCGGGGTTTTAGGGAATTCCGGAATTCCTAACACACTTCTGACAACACAAGGCTCTTCTCCTCCAACGTCTCGTGAAGGAAGTGACCGTTCCGTGGACTTTAAAATGTCTCACTCACAGTTTGAGAGTGTTGAACATCTGCAGGCAGATGTTCCTGATGTCCTCTTCGTTTTTACTGTCAGCAGACACCTCCTGCAGAACTCCTCCGATAGCTTCATAAACCTCCTCATCGTTCTCAAATTCTGCTCCACCGCTGTCCAGAACCCCTGGAACACACACACACACACACACACACACACCTTCAGGAGCTGGACGGTATTTTTAGAAGCGACCATCATCATACATCTCTTGAGATCACTCAGAACTTCTCTGCAGACACCTTCGGCTTCTCTTTCCTGGCTCTTTAGTCTTCAGAAGTCTCTAAAGTCTCATTAGAAGATGATCGATCAGACTCATCGATACCGGAGGCTTTAACGTTGCTGACGTCACCAACGCGCTGCGTTCATGGGTCATTTTCAAAAACGCATTTGCCTGAAATGACTGCTGGACTTCCCGGTGTTACCAAGGGTCCAGTTAGCTGCCCAAAGGTCCAGTTAGCTGCCCAAGGGTCCAGTTAGCTGCCCAAGGGTCCAGTTAGCTGCCCAAGGGTCCAGTTAGCTGCCCAAGGGTCCAGTTAGTGGCCCAAGGTCCAGTTAGTGGCCCAAGGTCCAGTTAGTGGCCCAAAGGTCCAGTTAGCTGCCCAAGGGTCCAGTTAGTGGCCCAAAGGTCCAGTCTGATGAGCCTCAGAACGCACCACCTCCCTCCTAAATATCATGGACACTCTGTTCAACCATCACTTCCGGTCTGAAGTGATAAAAAGATGTATATTTCAGTTTAATGGACCTTTGAGGCAGACTCTGCTCTCAGGAACACGTTGTCTTCGCCCACAGGCAGCCGGATTAGCCCATTAGCTCCGGAGCTAAAATCGGACTGAATCAACACTGATGTGCCCTGATGTTTAATGTTTCGAGGGCCGGCGGCTCAGAATTCACCTCCATGCCCGCACTCTCACCTGTGATGTAGGCGAACACCTCTGAATCAATCTCTGGAAACTCGTTCTTCACAATCTCCACGTACGTCGCCATGTTAGCCGGCCGGCCTTGGGCTGCGGGGTTCTGCGCATGCGCAGACCTGCGCCAGCGCCGCGTTAAAGCGCAATCGATCGCAATAGATCACAATAAATCGCAATAGATCACAATAAATCGCAATAAATCACAAACCGAAGCCGAGCTTAAGTTTTCTCTCTAAGAAAACATCAGCGGTGACAACCTGTGACGTTGAAATTAGTTCGTGTCATATCAGTTCTGGAGAAATTGTGCATCTTTGACAAATCCGACGTTTTCTCGTTTATAACCACCACTCCACATAATTTGTGAATTACAAATGAGGACTCTTTTAATAGCGCATTTACATTAAGAGGGTACCTATCACAAAGAAACCAATGCCTGAATAAATACATGTAAAGCCGCTTACAATCTACAACTCGGGAAAGTCCTTTTGGAGCTCCTTATATTGTGACATCAACTGGAACAAACTGGTGAAAACAAGGTCTCCCGCACTCAAAAAGCGGGTGGAATAAACCGATACGACCGTTCTGGGTGTGTTTTGTGGGCGACATGTAGCTGCTAACGTGCGGGAGCAGCCAGCAGCGTCTCTTATTCTGAAGGGCTCAAACGGAAGTGGCGTAACAAAGTCGTGTTTTGATAGCGGTCTGACTTCCGGAGGATACTGTGCGCATCTGAGCCCTGCTGCTGCTGGACCGAACCGAACATCTGGACCAGTATCCACCAGGACCTGCGAGGCAGCGGGGCGGACGAGCGTGTGTCCTCCAGGGTACCGCAGAACCGGACAGGATGGAGGACACGGAGACCCGGGTTATTTACCACATGGAGGACCAGGACACCCCCTACCTGATCCGAATCAACGTGCCCGCGCAGCGCGTCACCCTGGCGGACTTCAAACGGGTCCTGAACAAACCCAACCTTAAATTCTTTTTTAAAGCAGTGGATGACGACTTCGGGTGAGTCGTGTGGTTAGTGCTGCGTTGCCATGGCAACCCTTAGAAACAAAATAAATGTTCCGTTTCACCACGATGAGGCCTGACTGGCAGGTGCATTTTTATTGATGAAACTCACATTCTGAGCACATCTCGAGGTCGCTGCTAAGCTAACAACAATATCGTGTGTTTACGTTTGTGTTTTTCTTGCTAAAATAGACAAATACATTTTATTTATGGCCTAAAAACATTTTAGAAACACTGATGGTCAAAGCCCGAACTGCTACCTTGCTGTTTTAATACTGGGCAACCAGGTGAGCGTCCATGTGTGTGTAGCTCCATTATTATGGGATATCACTGAGACCTTTAACTGGACAGACACCTTTGAGATGATGCTGACGCCTCTCTGCAGGGTGGTTAAAGAGGAGGTCAGCGATGACGCCGCCAGGCTGCCGTGTGTGAATGGACGAGTCGTCTGCTGGGTCAAACACTCTCTCTCTCTCACACACACACACACACACACACTCTTTATCACTTATGTTCCTACAGTAACAGGACTTGTGGCATGGCTCTGAAATGATAAATCCATCCTGGTCTCGCTCCAGCTGGTCTCGACAGACGCCTGCCAGTCAGACTCCGGCGACCCTCCCCTCGTTCCAGCCGTGGGCGGCGGCCTGACCCTGCCCCCCACAGAGAGGACGGGTGGAATCGGTGATTCTCGGCCACCGTCCTTTCAGTGAGTGCAAGTGTTAGGTGGACCTGTTCCACGTCAGAGTGGCTAATCTATCCATCTGCCTATCAGTGCTGCTGATATACAGAGGTCAGAGGTCAGGCCTGTCCCTTCGCCACAGGGAGGAGCGAAAGAGACAGGTGAGCAAGGCGAGGTCATCACCTGACCCCCAGAGTCGTCTTTAACCCCTCTGATTAGCAGGGAGCCTCCTGAATGGCCAGACCCCCCACCTCCCAGACCGGGAGGAGGCAGAGCAGCCAGGTGGAGGTGAAGGTTCCTCCACTCAGCAGAGCAGCCAACTGGAGACCACCAGCTTCTGCTCCTCGGGGGACGACTCAGGAGGAAGGTTAAAACACACACCAGCGCACCGATGTTCGCACATTTCTCACAGAGCAAGAAGAAACATTTGTGTTGAAGGTGGATTTGGATGTGAGGCCACACGTGCACACACGAGCACGGTGACCCTCCCTCTGGGCCACCAGACCAGCGAAGACAGAAGAAAAGAGGAGCAGAAAGGACGTGACGTCCCTCTGAGCTGCTGCCTCCGTTAGCTGAAACAGTTCTGGGGATTGTTAGCTTCAGAGGGTGACGGGTCACTGCGGCCCCCTGCAGGGAGGCTGTGGGTCGGATGTGTCAGTCGGCTCCCTCTGTAATACCAGAGTGGCTCTCCTCCAGTTTCACCATTAAACCCAGCAGAGCTGCAGCTGCTGTATGACCACAGTAGATTCTCTTCCTTCCATCATGCTACGCTAGGCTAAGCAGGGCGAAGCGCAGGGACACAATGTGGCAGCTCCCACTCTGATTGGCTGATACCTGCCCTCAGGTCCCGTTTTTCTGCTCCAGTTCAGCTGTTTACAGGCTGCTCAGCAAAGCCTCTTTTGATTGGCTGCGTCAGGTCACATGGCTCAACGTTGACATCATATAAATGTGTCCAGGGGTCCTGACACGTACTTGCTCCACTGACGCACAACTTCAGACTTTTGTCCCTCGGACAATCGCAGGTTTTATTCTCAGCTCTGGATTTTAGTGTCTTGTTTTTATCTTTGATTTTTCAGGTAAAGGCTTTTTCACAATGACATGTTCATCCTTTCATCTTTAGTGGATGATGATGTGATGGTGTTTTTGTGTAGCTGTGAGGACATAAAGCAGCTGATCTCCTTTTTTGGTGTCCTCAGGTTCAGCCAGTCAACGGGGCCGAGCAGCCCGTCACCGCAACTCATCAGGCGCCAGCGCCGCCGCCACCGCAGGCCCAAGACCTCCCAAATGGAGAGGGTACACACTCACACTCACACACACACACACTCAGTCCTGTCCGGTCCTCGTCTGTCTTCCAGGTTTCTCTCTGTTGACCTGTCTCTCCTCTCTGTCCGTCTGTCCTGTTGTGTGTCAGTCCGTGTCGTTCAGCAGCATCACCGACTCCACCATGTCTCTCAGCGTTGTCACTGTCACTCTGAACATGGGTGAGTACAGCAAAGCTTTGGTGTCTCGTGGTGATACCGCAGTAGCGTTTCCATGGAGACGGCTGCTCTCACATGTGTTTGCTGCTACGTTTAAACATGACGGAACTCTTCCAGTTACATTAATTACTCAGCGATGGGTTATTATGGTACAAAAGCCCCACGGCTGAAGCCCAGTGATGCTGTGATGCCCCCCAGGGGGGTAAGAGGCAACTTAAAGGCCACCTTCCTTTGTTTGACCACTGTTGAGGACTCTACCCACCCTTTAGTGGCAGCTACGGCTCCTTATATCAGCCTATGGCTTTAACTCCTGCACGCACCTGTACGCCACCTAGAGGGCACCTGTACGTACGCCACCTAGAGGGCACCTGTACGTACGCCACCTAGAGGGCACCTGTACGCCACCTAGAGGGCACCTGTACGCCACCTAGAGGGCACCTGTACGTACGCCACCTAGAGGGCACCTGTACGCCACCTAGAGGGCACCTATATACGCCACCTAGAGGGCACCTGTACGTACGCCACCTAGAGGGCACCTATATGTACGCCACCTAGAGGGCACCTGTACGTACACCACCTAGAGGGCACCTGTACGCCACCTAGAGGGCACCTGTACGTACGCCACCTAGAGGGCACCTGTACGTACGCCACCTAGAGAGCACCTGTACGTACGCCACCTAGAGGCACCTGTACGCCACCTAGAGGGCACCTGTACGCCACCTAGAGGGCACCTGTACGTACGCCACCTAGAGGGCACCTATATGTACGCCACCTAGAGGGCACCTGTACGTACGCCACCTAGAGAGCACCTGTACACCACCTAGAGGGCACCTGTACACCACCTAGAGGGCACCTATATGTACGCCACCTAGAGGGCACCTATATGTACGCCACCTAGAGGGCACCTGTACATACGCCACCTAGAGAGCACCTGTACGCCACCTAGAGGGCACCTATATGTACGCCACCTAGAGGGCACCTGTACGCCACCTAGAGGGCACCTGTACGCCACCTAGAGGGCACCTGTATGTACGCCACCTAGAGGGCACCTGTAGGTACGCCTCCTAGAGGGCACCTGTACGTACGCCACCTAGAGGGCACCTGTACGTACGCCGCTTAGAGGGCACCTGTACGTACGCCTCCTAGAGGGCACCTGTACGTACGCCACCTAGAGGGCACCTGTACGTACGCCGCTTAGGGGCACCTGTACGTACGCCGCCTAGAGGGCACCTGTACGTACGCCGCTTAGAGGGCACCTGTACGTACGCCGCCTAGAGGGCACCTGTAGGTACGCCTCCTAGAGGGCACCTGTACGTACGCCACCTAGAGAGCACCTGTACGCCACCTAGAGGCACCTGTACGTACGCCACCTAGAGGGCACCTGTACGCCACCTAGAGGGCACCTGTACGCCACCTAGAGGGCACCTGTACGTACGCCACCTAGAGGGCACCTGTACGCCACCTAGAGGGCACCTGTACGTACGCCACCTAGAGGGCACCTGTACGCCACCTAGAGAGCACCTGTACGCCACCTAGAGGGCACCTGTACGCCACCTAGAGGGCACCTGTACTACGCCACCTAGAGGGCACCTGTACACCACCTAGAGGGCACCTGTACGTACGCCACCTAGAGGGCACCTGTACGCCACCTAGAGAGCACCTGTACGCCACCTAGAGGGCACCTACGTACGCCACCTAGAGGGCACCTGTACGCCACCTAGAGGGCACCTGTACGTACGCCACCTAGAGGGCACCTGTACGCCACCTAGAGGGCACCTGTACGTACGCCACCTAGAGGGCACCTGTACGCCACCTAGAGGGCACCTGTACGCCACCTAGAGGGCACCTGTACGTACGCCACCTAGAGGGCACCTGTACGCCACCTAGAGGGCACCTGTACACCACCTAGAGGGCACCGGTACGTACGCCTCCTAGAGGGCACCTGTACGTACGCCACCTAGAGGGCACCTGTACGTACGCCACCTACGCAGCAGCGCCTGACTGACTCTTTGTCTGTGTGTCCTAGAGAGGTTTAACTTTCTGGGCATCAGTATTGTTGGTCAGAGTAACGACAGAGGTGATGGAGGCATCTACATCGGCTCCATCATGAAGGGAGGGGCCGTGGCAGCAGACGGACGCATCGAGCCCGGAGACATGCTACTCCAGGTGCTAATACTGCTGCTACGCACCTGTTACTGCAGGAACTGCAGTACTAATACCTCAGTAACAATCTGCTCTGTGTGTATCAGGTGAACGACACCAACTTTGAGAACATGACTAATGATGATGCCGTCCAGGTACTGAGAGACGTCGTCCACAACCCCGGGTGAGAAATGCTCCCCCACCATGAGGAGCACGACTGCTTTACTGGGGTTACTTGTGCTTGAGGGCGTTGCAAAGTTTGGAATATGAGGGTTCCGTCGCCATCTTTCCTCTGAACGTGGAGGCCTTCAGATGTGGGACGAGGTTCTAGGGGCCCAGATGAAGGTGGACCCTGGCACTGCCACAGGAACCCAGTGGACGTGATGTCCTTCACTGGTCCTCTAGAACTCTGAAACCCTCACAGGATCTCCATGGCTAAATGACCTGATGGTCTTTTAGGGTTAATTTTATATTCATTCTTCTGTTCATATAATGGGAGTTGACCATTCTGTGTTATATGTGTGGTTTTTATCCATCAATAAATCAATAAATGGGTCCATATGTTGTCTGAGAGCTGCATCTCCTCTCTGTTCCTCTGCTCCTTCAGTCCCATCACCTTAACGGTGGCCAAGTGTTGGGATCCAAACCCACAGAGCTGCTTCATTCTGCCAAGAGGTGAGTCTGGGCTCTTTTCCTTTATCTGCTCCCTCAACAGTAAGTCTTTACCTTAGACGCACACAGGTGTTACTCTACTGACAGTCTGATGTCCTTGTCAACCCTCCGTGTTCCTGGAGGCGAGCCTGTTCGTCCCATTGATCCTGCTGCCTGGGTGTCACACACTGCTGCCATGACGGGCACGCTCCCCCCACCCTACAGTAAGAGCACCATCATCATCTGTTGTAACCCAACCTAACCTCCATCATCTATGCCTCCATCATCTAACCCTCCATCATCTATACCTCCATCATCTATGCCTCCATCTATACCTCCATCATCTATGCCTCCATCATCTATACCTCCATCATCTATACCTCCATCATCTATGCCTCCATCTATACCTCCATCATCTATACCTCCATCATCTATGCCTCCATCATCTATGCCTCCATCATCTATACCTCCATCATCTATGCCTCCATCATCTATACCTCCATCATCTATACCTCCATCATCTATGCCTCCATCATCTATGCCTCCATCATCTATGCCTCCATCATCTATGCCTCCATCTATACCTCCATCATCTATGCCTCCATCTATGCCTCCATCATCTATGCCTCCATCTATACCTCCATCATCTATGCCTCCATCATCTATACCTCCATCATCTAACCCTCCATCATCTATACCTCCATCATCTATGCCTCCATCATCTATGCCTCCATCATCTATGCCTCCATCATCTATACCTCCATCATCTAAACCCTCCATCATCTATGCCTCCATCATCTATGCCTCCATCTATACCTCCATCATCTATGCCTCCATCTATACCTCCATCATCTATGCCTCCATCTATGCCTTCATCATCTATGCCTCCATCATCTATACCTCCATCATCTATGCCTCCATCATCTATACCTCCATCATCTATGCCTCCATCATCTATGCCTCCATCATCTATACCTCCATCATCTATGCCTCCATCATCTATACCTTCATCATCTATGCCTCCATCATCTATGCCTCCATCATCTATGCCTCCATCATCCATGCCTCCATCATCTATACCTCCATCATCTATGCCTCCATCATCCATGCCTCCATCATCTATACCTCCATCATCTAAACCCTCCATCATCTATACCTCCATCTATACCTTCATCATCTATACCTCCATCATCTATGCCTCCATCATCCATGCCTCCATCATCTATGCCTCCATCATCTATACCTCCATCATCTATGCCTCCATCATCTATACCTTCATCATCTATGCCTCCATCATCTATGCCTTCATCATCTATGCCTCCATCATCTATACCTCCATCATCTATGCCTCCATCATCTATGCCTCCATCATCTATACCTCCATCATCTATGCCTCCATCATCTATACCTCCATCATCTATGCCTCCATCATCTATACCTCCATCATCACCCATCCACCATTACTCCATCCTGGAGTCCCTCAATAATCTGATGTTCCAGGCCTTCATGAGGAACACCACCTGACCATTCAGAGTGACATGCCAGCAGTTGTCAGGGCGATGGCCAATCCTGAGTCAGGACTGGAGGTCCGAGATCGGATGTGGTTGAAGATCACCATTCGCAGCGCCTTCATTGGTGAGTCCAGTTTGACCCTAATATTGAAATCAAACGCGTTTGACCGAAGCACCGGTACCCTCTCAGGAGGAGCTACAAGAAGAAAAGAGTTACTGAGCAACGGTATTCCAAGCAGTGGTGTCCGTGGCCATTTTTGGGAGCAGGTGCTCAGTGACATACAAGCGTTGATCGTGTGGTAGTCCTCACGTTAGCTATTAGCGATTTTGGCTAGCATCTGTTTAAAGCTTGGCAGCGAAGGCTTCGGGGAACACAACACATTTCATTGATTCACATGTTACCTGGCTGGTGGGAAGAGGTCTGCAGCTGTGCAAGCATCACAATAGAGGGGGGTTGTTCTTGTGTAAGAGGCCTTTAACCAAGACCTGATCCATGGTCATAGCAACATGGGCCCCAACATGGGCCCCATACACTGGAAAAGAAAAACATAACAACCGAGCTGGACCAGAGGGCAGGTGCTGTAGCACCGTCCAGAGCTAGCTGAGCACACCACTGCTCCCAATGTTCTTAACTGATCATCCTGGGCTGTCCTGGGTGGGGAACTTCATTTCCCAGAGGTAATTGCTGCTGTGATTGGAGACGACTTCATCTACAGCAGAAGTGGGAACCAAACCTAATAGGGGTTCTTTTTCTCTGGTCTGTCCAGGGTCAGAGGTGGTGGACTGGCTCCACAGAAATGTTGAAGGCTTTGTTGACCGTCGAGAAGCTCGCAAATATGCAGGGAATCTGCTGAAGGCCGGTTACATCCGTCACACCATCAACAAGGTCACCTTTTCTGAGCAGTGCTACTATGTGTTTGGAGATCTGTGTGAAGGTGAGGACAAGGAGCATCTTCTGTTGAGACTTCTGAAAGAAAAAGAGCTGGAGGTTCTTCTCTAACACACCTGGGCCCATCTTCACAGAGGTTCTTAGAGTCCTCTCAGAGAGCCCTTACCTAGCCGGAAAAGTCTTAGCGAGGACTAAGAGGGGATTTTAGGGCCAGGGTTAGGGTTAGGGCCAGGTTTAGGGTTAGGGCCAGGGTTAGGATTAGGGCCAGGTTTAGGGTTAGGGCCAGGGTTAGGATTAGGGCCAGGTTTAGGGTTAGGGCCAGGGTTAGGATTAGGGCCAGGCTTAGGGTTAGGGCCAGGGTTAGGGTTAGGGCCAGGGTTAGGGCTAGATCCAGGGTTAGGGTAAGGGCCAGGTTTAGGGTTAGGGCCAGGGTTTGGGCCAGGGTTAGTGTTAGGGCCAGGCTTAGGGTTAGGGCCAGGGTTAGGGTTAGGGCCAGGGTTAGGGCTAGATCCAGGGTTAGGGTTAGGGCCAGGCTTAGGGTTAGGGCCAGGGTTTGGGCCAGGGTTAGTGTTAGGGCCAGGATTAGGGCCAGGGTTAGGGCCATGGTTAGGGTTAGGGCCAGGATTAGGGCCAGGGTTAGGGCCAGGGTTAGGGTTAGGGTTAGGGTTAGTTTTAGGGCCAGGGTTAGATCCAGGGTTAGGGTAAGGGCCAGGTTTAGTGTTAGGGCCAGGATTAGGGCCAGGGTTAGGTTTAGGGCTACGCCAGATCAGGGGGTTTAAATGTGAACCTGAAACTGAAGAAAAGGTCTGAAGCCAAATAAATTTTGAAACCATAAAAAGATCTTAAAATGTAAGATTCAGAAAAAAAAACCCATTTTGAATCTGACAGTCAAACATTGTAACACCTGGTTGTATTTCAACATGAAAACCAAAGGTTTCGGTTCCGCACGATAGATTTTGATTCCTTTTTTTTTTTCAAACTATCAAATCCTTTGGCCCTGATTTGGCTCCATAGTGTTGTCTCTGCTGGATCAAGATTAAGCTTTTGGTCAACCAGCAGATGGAGCCAACTGTGAGCCCGTGGCTCAGCCTCCAGGCCCGGCGTGGCCCCCCGTCTTTCCCTACCAGGACCCAGCGCCTCACCCCTACAGCTCACCTCTCCCCCTACATCAGCTGCCAGCAGAGGACGGAGGAGACGAGAAAGGGAGTCAGCCCAGTGAAGGTGAACCTCTTCATTACCCACTATTTTAACCCCCCACCCCCCCAAAACCCAACCGCTTCTGTGATTTCTCTCGGCAGGAAGTCACAGCTGTCCGTCAAATTACAGTGACAACCAGGGATGTGGGCTGGCTGGACCAGAGCCGGCCAGACTGGAAGCAGGCGCTCTGCTTCAGGAAGAGCCCCCCGTCAGTAACCACCCTCCTGGCAGCACAGACCCTCCGGTAGTCAGCGACGGTGACCTTTCCCCGCCCCAGCAGCCCTTCCTTCTGACCACAGGAAACCCCCGAGATTTCTTTGTAGACGTCATCTGACCCTGAGTGAAACATGGCCACATGAATATAAGAGAATTAATGTGTTCACCATGCTATGAGGTTTCAGAATCAGACATTGAGACAGCGACCCTCACTATGGAATGGCGGTGAGCTTCTCCTTGGAGAAGCTGGAGAATATTGCTGCTGCAGCATCAGACGGTCTGGAAATGTGATTTAATGACATTAACCTGCATTACACAGAACAAATGTTATAACCATCACAGGGGGAGAACGGCCCAGTTCATGAAAATGTCATCAAAGATTTAAAACTGTCACGCTGAGCGTCAATTGTGAGCGGAACAGCTGGATTCCAGGATTTGATTTAAGGAACATGGACCAGTTTGGAGGCGCCATTAGCGTTGGCCCCGCCCCCAGCCCCCGCACAAAGACTAAACGGCTTCCGTTATTCTTTACAAATCACAGCTTCGTGGAATAAAAATTCCCATATGGAGTCTATAGACTGAACATGGTCGTGTTTTCAGGTCCGGATCGTGCTGGGAGGTCTTGAACCCAGTTCGTGAACGTGTTAGCTTCGTTGGTTTGTGCCATGTTCGCTCCGACAGGGAGGGAGGGACGCGTCCCATTTCGCACAGCTTCCTCCTCCACCAGCACGGCAGCCAAGTGCTCGACAACTGGAGCCGTTCTTCTGCCATTTTAGCTCAACGAGCGAGCAAACGTTTTTAAGGCGGGTAAAAAACGTTCACTGGACCTGAAGATTCGGTCCGAAATGACGCCGCGGCCTGAGTGAAGGAACCTGGATGTTTTGTATGGAACGCGGCCAGGTTCGGGTCAGCTGACTCCCTCCGACATCTTGCCTCCGACATGGAGGAGACAGGACTCATCGTTAGGGTCTAACGTCGTGATTGAGCCGGGGCGCTTCTCTGGGACGGAGGCTGGAGACTCGGCTGGGACTCTTAACGTGGAGGTTCCGGACGGAACCGTGTGTCCGTCCGCACTGCAGCTGCCGTCGGACCGCTGCGGTAACGTCCCGATCTCGACCCGCAAACGCGCACAGGCGATTCGCGCATCGCCTTTTTATTTCATTCATCGGTCGCTGCATTGTTGCAATTTTGCGGATGAAATCAGAGGTTCTGTTGAACATTGTGGCGAGTTTTCGGTGTTTTTGCTCCCCGCGGTTCCCTGAAGGGGCCATGATTCGGATTCATGAGCCTTTATTAATGTTGCATCTGTGAATAACTGAAGATGGCAGAAACAACTTCGCCATGTTTGGGCGACACGAAGCCTTTAAATGTGGAGCGAGAACAGCCGCCGTGGACGCGCAGATCCCGGCAACATCTGCAGCCCTCAACGCACCATCAAGATGCGCACATCTGGAACATCCGCTCACAGGGTCGGTAAATGATCCATGTAGGTCCCGAAACACCTTAATTACAGATGGCGAACGTGCAGCATTAATAAGAGGCTGAGGACACTAAAATGGTCGTTAATTAATGTTAATAGAGACGGACTCGGATGTCAAACTGGCCAATCGTGACACCAATTAACCTGAGAGCATCTGTCAGTCGGGCTGTGTCACACCTTTATATCCCGGATCAGCGTTGGTGTCTGCACAGGTGTGATTGATTGGCAGGTGTCAGCCATGATGGCCGAGCGCTCCAGCATCCGTCACAGGGGGGAGGTGCGTCTCTAAATAACCTGTATGACGTCAGCGAGGGGAGGAAACCAACGTAAAGGCCTCTCAGCAGGGGGCAAACCCACAACCACTGCCATCATCAGCGGTTCCACGCAGTCGCCGCCACGTCCCTGTCCCAGCGGGATCTGAGGATCCACGATCCGTGTCCCAGCAGGATCTGAGGATCCGTGATCCGTGTCCCAGCGGGATCTGAGGATCCACGATCCGTGTCCCAGCGGGATCTGGGGATCCGTGTCCCAGCGGGATCTGGGGATCCACGATCCGTGTCCCAGCGGGATCTGAGGGTCCATGATCCGTGTCCCAGCGGGATCTGAGGGTCCCTGTCCCAGCGGGATCTGAGGATCCGTGATCCGTGTCCAGCGGGATCTGAGGATCCATGATCCGTGTCCCAGCTGGATCTGAGGATCCGTGATCCGTGTCCCAGCTGGATCTGAGGACACGGACGTGCCGATCTGAAGGTGATCTGCATCATCCGGAATGTGCTGCCTGTTGCTAGGAAACGGTGGAAAACACAGTCGGATGCTGCGAATGTGGCAGCAACAAAAGCTCCAGTTCCAACATCATGTCAGGGTCCTGAGCCCCCACTGTGGATCACCTGCCACTGTGGATCACCTGCTACTGTGGATCACCTGCCACTGTGGATCACCTGCCACTGTGGATCACCTGCCACTGTGGATCACCTGCTACTGTGGATCACCTGCCTGTGTGGATCACCTGCCCGTGTGGATCACCTGCCCGTGTGGATCACCTGCCACTGTGGATCACCTGCCACTGTGTGGACCACCTGCCCGTGTGGATCACCTGCCACTGTGGATCACCTGCTACTGTGGATCACCTGCCACTGTGGATCACCTGCCACTGTGGATCACCTGCTACTGTGGATCACCTGCTACTGTGGATCACCTGCCACTGTGGACCACCTGCCACTGTGGATCACCTGCCACTGTGGACCACCTGCCACTGTGGATCACCTGCTACTGTGGATCACCTGCCACTGTGGATCACCTGCCACTGTGGATCACCTGCTACTGTGGATCACCTGCCACTGTGGATCACCTGCTACTGTGGATCACCTGCCACTGTGGACCACCTGCCACTGTGGATCACCTGCTACTGTGGATCACCTGCCTGTGTGGATCACCTGCCACTGTGGATCACCTGCTACTGTGGATCACCTGCCTGTGTGGATCACCTGCCACTGTGGATCACCTGCTACTGTGGATCACCTGCCACTGTGGATCACCTGCCTGTGTGGATCACCTGCCACTGTGGATCACCTGCCTGTGTGGGTCACCTGCCCGTGTGGATCACCTGCCACTGTGGACCACCTGCCTGTGTGGACCACCTGCCTGTGTGGATCACCTGCCACTGTGGATCACCTGCCCGTGTGGATCACCTGCCTGTGTGGATCACCTGCCACTGTGGATCACCTGCCCGTGTGGATCACCTGCCACTGTGGATCACCTGCCCGTGTGGATCACCTGCCCGTGTGGATCACCTGCCCATGTGGATCACCTGCCCATGTGGGTCACCTGCCCGTGTGGATCACCTGCCACTGTGGATCACCTGCCCGTGTGGATCACCTGCCACTGTGGATCACCTGCCCGTGTGGATCACCTGCCTGTGTGGATCACCTGCCACTGTGGATCACCTGCCACTGTGGATCACCTGCCCGTGTGGATCACCTGCCCGTGTGGATCACCTGTGTTACTGGTCACCACTGAGCCGCCATCAAACCTTCATCACTGCTGAATATTTAAACATCTTCGTTCTAACCTCACTTTCACCACCAGGTGGAACACAAACAGCGTGACACACCTGAGTCTGTTATTGGAGAACTCTTATTTTCATCACTTTAAATATCACAGTTTCATTTTGTTGCCTCTAGATTTGTGGTTTAATCATTTAATCATGACGGCGTTGTCTCCTCACAGGGCAGCTGCTCCACACCTGGCTGGGATGTCCCGCCTCCTCCAGGAGAACTCCTCTTCCAGGAGAAGAACGCCTCCTCCAGGAGAAGAACGCCTCCTCCAGAAGAACGCCTCCTCCAGGAGAACGCCTCCTCCAGGAGAAGAACACCTCCTCCAGAAGAACGCCTCCTCCAGGAGAACGCCTCCTCCAGGAGAACTCCTCCTCCAGGAGAAGAACGCCTCCTCCAGGAGAAGAACGCCTCCTCCAGAAGAACGCCTCCTCCAGGAGAACGCCTCCTCCAGGAGAAGAACGCCTCCTCCAGGAGAAGAACGCCTCTCCAGGAGAAGAACGCCTCCTCCAGGAGAACGCCTCCAGGAGAAGAACGCCTCCTCCAGGAGAAGAACGCCTCCAGGAGAAGAACGCCTCCTCCAGAAGAACGCCTCCTCCAGGAGAACTCCTCCTCCAGGAGAAGAACGCCTCCTCCAGGAGAAGAACGCCTCCTCAGGAGAACGCCTCCTCCAGGAGAAGAACGCCTCCTCCAGGAGAACACCTCCTCCAGGAGAACTCCTCCTCCAGGAGAAGAACGCCTCCTCCAGGAGAAGAACTCCTCCTCCAGGAGAACGCCTCCTCCAGGAGAACTCCTCCTCCAGGAGAAGAACGCCTCCTCCAGGAGAAGAACTCCTCCTCCAGGAGAACGCCTCCTCCAGGAGAAGAACTCCTCCTCCAGGAGAAGAACTCCTCCTCCAGGAGAACGCCTCCTCCAGGAGAACTCCTCCTCCAGGAGAAGAACGCCTCCTCCAGGAGAACACCTCCTCCAGGAGAACTCCTCCTCCAGGAGAAGAACGCCTCCTCCAGGAGAAGAACTCCTCCTCCAGGAGAACGCCTCCTCCAGGAGAAGAACTCCTCCTCCAGGAGAAGAACTCCTCCTCCAGGAGAAGAACACCTCCTCCAGGAGAACGCCTCCTCCAGGAGAAGAACGCCTCCTCCAGGAGAAGAACTCCTCCTCCAGGAGAAGAACACCTCCTCCAGGAGAACTCCTCCTCCAGGAGAAGAACGCCTCCTCCAGGAGAAGAACTCCTCCTCCAGGAGAACTCCTCCTCCAGGAGAACGCCTCCTCCAGGAGAACGCCTCCTCCAGGAGAAGAACGCCTCCAGGAGAAGAACTCCTCCTCCAGGAGAAGAACTCCTCCTCCAGGAGAACTCCTCCTCCAGGAGAACGCCTCCTCCAGGAGAAGAACGCCTCCAGGAGAAGAACTCCTCCTCCAGGAGAAGAACTCCTCCTCCAGGAGAACACCTCCTCCAGGAGAAGAACTCCTCCTCCAGGAGAACGCCTCCTCCAGGAGAACTCCTCCTCCAGGAGAAGAACTCCTCCTCCAGGAGAAGAACGCCTCCTCCAGGAGAAGAACTCCTCCTCCAGGAGAACGCCTCCTCCAGGAGAACGCCACCACAGATTTGGGGCCCACAAACAAACAGGAAGTGCTTCCAGTGTAGACAGGAAGTGCCACCTCTGCCGCTCTGTTGTTTTTTTAGGTTTTGATTTTTGTGAGTTTCCAATGAGAAAATCAAAACCTAAAGAAAATCCGGCGTGGCGGCCGTCGTCTGGCCCGGCGGGTCCCCCGGGGATCCCGAACCCGCAGCTTCCTCACTGACCCGGTCGTAGGACAGGTGAGACCACACCTGTGCTGGTGCCAGGACGCCTTCGGAGCGCTGCCCAGGAACGCTCGGAAGTTGGGATCATTCCGGAAAATCAGCATTTCTGTTTCTCTTTTGTCTGGCAGACGTCTCACCTGGGGAGTCACACACACCTGCACCTGCACACGTGCACACACACACGCGCACACATGCACACACACTCACACGCGCACACATGCACACACACACTCACACGCGCACACATGCACACACACACTCACACGCGCACACATGCACACACACATGCACACACACGCTCTCTCGGTAATGTGTGTTGGGTGGAGGGATCAGCAGGATACCCATAATGCCGTCCTCTGTCCTCCGTCCCTCCGTCCTCCTCCGTCCCTCCGTCCTCCCTCCGTCCTCCCTCCGTCCTCCACCGTCCCTCCGTCCTCCACCCGTCCCTCCGTCCTCCCTCCGTCCCTCCGTCGTCCCTCCGTCCTCCCTCCGTCCTCCACCCGTCCCTCCGTCCATCCTCCGTCCTCCCTCCCTCCGTCCTCCACCGTCCCTCCGTCCTCCACCCGTCCCTCGTCCATCCTCCGTCCTCCCTCCGTCCCTCCGTCCTCACCCGTCCCTCCGTCCATCCTCCGTCCTCCCTCCCTCCCTCCGTCCTCCACCCGTCCATCCTCCGTCCTCCCTCCGTCCTCCACCCGTCCCTCGTCCTCCCTCCACCCGTCCTCCCTCCGTCCTCCACCCGTCCCTCCGTCCTCACCCGTCCCTCCGTCCATCCTCCGTCCTCCACCCGTCCCTCCGTCCTCCGTCCTCACCCGTCCCTCCGTCCATCCTCCGTCCTCCCTCCGTCCTCCCTCCGTCCCTCCGTCCTCCGTCCTCCACCCGTCCCTCCGTCCATCCTCCCTCCTCCCTCCGTCCTCACCCGTCCCTCCGTCCATCCTCCGTCCTCCCTCCCTCCGTCCTCCCTCCGTCCTCCACCCGTCCCTCCGTCCTCCCTCCGTCCTCCCTCCACCCGTCCTCCCTCCGTCCTCCACCCGTCCCTCGTCCTCCCTCCGTCCTCCCTCCACCCGTCCTCCCTCCGTCCTCCACCCGTCCCTCCGTCCTCCCTCCGTCCTCCCTCCGTCCTCCGTCCTCCAGTCCAAGACTGTTGAGCAAAGACGTCGGTGCAGGTGAAGAAGATCCAGAAGAAGTTTTCAAGTTAAATCCAGCTGATTTTTCCACACAGGGAAATATTACGGATCGGCATCAGTTTAGTTTTGACACTAGGTGGCGCTCATACAACATGAGACTTGTAAGTCCAGATTTAATGACTTGCACTCATTTTAATCCATTTAAATCACATTGGGTCCAGTCCTGTGGCCCGGCCCCGGGACTGGACCTGTGGCCCCCGGGACTGGACCTGTGGCCCGGCCTCGGGACTGGACCTGTGGCCCGGCCCCGGGACTGGACCTGTGCCCCCGGGACTGGACCTGTGGCCCCCGGGACTGGACCTGTGGCCCGGCCCCGGGACTGGACCTGTGGCCGGCCTCGGGACTGGACCTGTGGCCCCCGGACTGGACCTGTGGCCCGGCCCCGGGACTGGACCTGTGGCCCGGCCCCGGGACTGGACCTGTGCCCCCGGGACTGGACCTGTGGCCCCCGGGACTGGACCTGTGGCCCGGCCTTTATGTGCAGAGGAAATGACAGAGGCATGTCTGAGGGTTACTATGGCAACCCCATCCTTAGACAGCCTGCTGAACTGTTGCCCCCTGACAGGTGCTACTAGTTCTGGTTCTGCTACTAGTTCTGGTTCTGTTGTCATTCATGTGCACGTGATAATAAAGGTCTGTGAACCAGCCTCCTTTCTCTTCATCACGTCTGGAATCGCTGCCTCCCGGAGCGTCCTCGCCCCCCTTAGAGGTGACATCATCACCTCTGGGGGGGGGGGACAGTTGTAAAACATCCATAGGCCTCGTTGCCATGACGACCAGGCTGTAAAACACTGAGCTGTTTGTTTTCAGCTCTGAGCAAACAAGATGAACTTTCTGTGTGGGAACCTGTGAGATGGTGTGTGTGTGTGTGTGTGTGTGTGTGTGTGTGAGTGTGAGTGAACGTGTGAACATGTGTGTGTGTGTGTGTGTGTGTGAACATGCGTGTGTGTGTGTGTGTGAACGTGTGAACATGCGTGTGTGTGTGTGTGTTGTTGACTTACGGTTGAGTACCAAAATTCACATTCTACTAGCAAAGTGAGGACATTTGTGGGCATTTTGACTCGTCTTCACAAGTTCAAGGGTCGTTTCGTTAGTTGTTGAGGTTAGACTTTGGTTTAGGTCAGGTTAGTTGTTGAGGTTAGACTTTGGTTTAGGTCAGGTTAGTTGTTGAGGTTAGACTTTGGTTTAGGTCAGGTTAGTTGTTGAGGTTAGACTTTGGTTTAGGTCAGGTTAGTTGTTGAGGTTAGACTTTGGTTTAGGTCAGGTTAGTTGTTGAGGTTAGACTTTAGTTTAGGTCAGGTTAGTTGTTGAGGTTAGACTTTGGTTTAGGTCAGGTTAGTTGTTGAGGTTAGTTGTGCTTAGGGTGAGGGCTGGGTAAAGTCTTCACAAAGTTTCTATCTCTGTGAGGACTTTCATAAATATAAGGGTAAATGTGTGTGTATGAGGAGCTGAGAGTGGTTGTACGTGTGTGTGTGCAGTGTGTGTGTGTGTGTGTGTGTGTGTGCAGAATGACAGCTGAATGGACTGGAGTGTAATTAAATCCTCATCATTCAGGGAAGGTTGGAAGTCGTTTCCTCCTTTTCTCCTCTTTTCTCCTCCATAAACCTGCTGCCTTGGCTTCCAGGAGGCCCCTGAGGGCCCAAAGCCCACTGCGGTATGACGGGAATGTGAGTAATCTGAGCGACCACATTGCTGACAGATGTGCGGTCCAGTTGTGTTCGCCACAGATTCTTGTTCCTCAGCCTTTAGCTCCGAGTATCTCCTGGATCTTTACACCATCAGGAACTTTTAAGGAAGGCAGGAAGTTAGCATGAGCTAAGCTAGCTTAGCAGAGAGGTCCGGGTCTGGACCAGAAGCTCCACGGCCCCCGAGGCTGCAGCAGCCGATCCGATGAGAGCGGCACCGGTCGAGCCCACAGAACCTCCTCATCCCAGAGACAGAAGCAGAACCAGGTTCAGGCTTTGGCACGACCCCCCACTGGGAGGCTCTGATGACGTCACACCCTCCACCGACACACATGGATCAATAATCGGCTCTCTGCGCCACTTCTGACGCACGCGCTGCTGAGCCAACAGCGGGGGCCTCACCTGAGGCTCCGACCCCAGAGGGGCCCCCCGGGGGGGGCAACGGGGCGGAGCTTCAGAGGACATGACGGCCGTACAAACTAATCGATAATCAATAGATCAATCACTATTTCCGGAGAGAGTTTGAGTTTAAATGAAGTCTGAGAATAAGACGCTCACTCAAACACGCGCACGCGCGCGCACACACACGCACACACCTGACCCCGCCCCTCCGGAGAAGTGCAGCTGCAGCGAACGTCTCTCCGCCAACTTCCTCACACTTTGTCCGGACACAGCGCGGCTCTGACCGGACTCCGGAGCTGCTGTGACCCGGACAGTTGGGGGAGTAGCGGACCTGGACCGGGACCCGGACCGGTGGCTGCGAGTACCGGCGCGACTTTGGACCGGCAGTTGATGACTGGTCATGTGATGATGGACCATCATGCTGCTGCGCTGCTGCTGCTGCTGCTGCTGAAGACCTGGGTGAGTCAGGATAGTAGTAGTGGTAGTAGTGGTAGTAGTAGTAGTAGTAGTGGTAGTAGTAGTACTAGTAGTAGTGGTGTAGTAGTAGTAGTGGTAGTGGTAGTAGTAGTACTAGTAGTGGTAGTGGTAGTTGTGGTAGTAGTAGTACTAGTAGTGGTAGTGGTAGTTGTGGTAGTAGTAGTAGTGTAGTAGTAGTAGTAGTGGTAGTAGTAGTGGTAGTAGTAGTGTAGTAGTGGTGGTGGTAGTAGTAGTAGTGGTGGTAGTAGTAGTAATAGTACTAGTAGTGGTAGTAGTAGTGGTAGTAGTAGTGGTGGTAGTAGTAGTACTAGTAGTGGTAGTAGTAGTGGTAGTAGTAGTAGTACTAGTAGTGGTAGTAGTGTAGTGGTAGTAGTAGTAGTAGTGGTAGTAGTAGTACTAGTAGTTGTAGTAGTGGTGGTAGTGGTAGTAGTGGTACTAGTAGTGGTAGTAGTAGTAGTACTAGTAGTGGTAATGGTAGTAGTAGTGATGGTAGTAGTAGTAGTGATAGTAGCAGTAGTAGTAGTAGTAGTAGTGGTAGTAGTAGTAGTAGTGGTGGTAGTAACAGTAGTAGTAGTGGTGGTAGTAACAGTAGTAGTAGTAGTAGTAGCAGTAGTAGTAGTGGTGGTAGTAACAGTAGTAGTAGTGGTGGTAGTAACAGTAGTAGTAGTGGTGGTAGTAACAGTAGTAGTAGTAGTGGTAGCAGTAGTAGTAGTGTGGTAGTAACAGTAGTAGTAGTGGTGGTAGTAACAGTAGTAGTAGTAGTAGTAGCAGTAGTAGTAGTGGTGGTAGTAACAGTAGTAGTAGTGGTGGTAGTAACAGTAGTAGTAGTGGTGGTAGTAACAGTACTAGTAGTAGTGGTAGTAGTAGTAGTAGTGGTGGTAGTAACAGTAGTAGTAGTGGTGGTAGTAACAGTAGTAGTAGTGGTGGTAGTAACAGTAGTAGTAGTAGTGGTAGTAGTAGTAGTAGTGGTGGTAGTACAGTAGTAGTAGTGGTGGTAGTAACAGTAGTAGTAGTAGTAGTAGCAGTAGTGGTGGTAGTAGTGGTGGTAGTAGCCTGTTGTATTTCTGTGGTTGCTATGGAAACCATCAAACACACACTGTGGCTGTTATTGATCAGTTATGACACTATTACCATCAAACATTTCTTATTGATCTTGACTGTTCTCAGTTTTCCAGATTGAAAAGAATTCTTGTCTTCAGAAAACTGACCTGGACATCAGAGTTCTGTTGATCTTTGATTCCGATCTCATTTGATCTGAAGCGTTAATCTGGTTGCCATGGCGACCGCAGCACTTTGACCAATCAGGGACTGAAGAAGCTGAAAGCTCTTCAGAAGCAGAACATGGAGAACACGTCTCCAACATGAGGAACCCTCACAGAAGAACCCTCCTTCCTGGAACGCTGGTTAGGGTTAGGGTTACCCTAGGGTTAGGGTTAGGGTTACCGTAGGGGTTAGGGTTAGGGTTACCTAGGGTTAGGGTTAGGGTTAGGGTTAGGATTACCCTAGGGGTTAGGGTTACCCTAGGGTTAGAGTTAGGGTTACCCTAGGGTTAGGGTTACCCTAGGGTTAGGGTTAGGGTTACCCTAGGGGTTAGGGTTAGGGTTACCCTAGGGGTTAGGGTTAGGGTTACCGTAGGGGTTAGGGTTAGGGTTACCCTAGGGTTAGGGTTAGGGTTAGGGTTAGGATTACCCTAGGGGTTAGGGTTACCCTAGGTTAGAGTTAGGGTTACCCTAGGGTTAGGGTTACCCTAGGGTTAGGGTTAGGGTTACCCTAGGGTTATGGTTACCCTAGGGTTAGGGTTAGGGTTAGGGTTAGGGTTACCCTAGGGTTAGGGTTACCTAGGGTTAGGGTAAGGGTTAGGGTTAGGGTTAGGGTTACCCTAGGGTTAGGGTTACCTAGGGTTAGGGTTAGGGTTAGGGTTAGGGTTAGGGTTATGGTTATCCTAGGGTTAGGGTTAGGGTTAGGGTTAGGGTTACCCTAGGGGTTAGGGTTAGGGTTAGGGTTAGGGTTAGGTTATCCTAGGGTTAGGGTTACCCTAGGGGTTAGGGTTAGGGTTATGGTTATCCTAGGGTTAGGGTTAGGGTTACCCTAGGGTTAGGGTTAGGGTTACCCTAGGGGTTAGGGTTAGGGTTAGGGTTACCCTAGTGGTTAGGTAACCCTAACCCTAACCTTGAAGTTCCATTTTTACGTTTAACCTGAAGATTCTTTGATGTTTCAGACAGTAGCAGAAACTTTCACAGCACCCAGAAGTAAACGCTACGTCATCAACCCTCTGGGACACAAGTGGAGGCACCACAACATCACTTACAGGTGAGACTGGTAATACTGGGAGAGAGAGGCTGGTTATACTGGGAGAGAGAGGCTGGTTATACTGGGAGAGAGAGGCTGGTTATACTGGGAGAGAGAGGAGAGACAGGCTGGTTATACTGGAGAGAGAGGAGAGACAGGCTGGTTATACTGGGACAGAGAGGAGAGACAGGCTGGTTATACTGGGACAGAGAGGAGAGACAGGCTGGTTATACTGGGACAGAGAGGAGAGACAGGCTGGTTATACTGGGACAGAGAGGAGAGACAGGCTGGTTACGGTGGGTGTGGTCTGTGTTTCCGAGGATCCTAAAGTTTCCGAACACGCTGAACGTGGACGACACCAGGAAGGCCATCGGCATCGCCTTCGCTAAGTGGAGCGGCGTGTCGCCTTTGACCTTCACCGAGGTCACCAACAGCAACACAACGGTGGACATCTCCATTGGTAGGCGGAGCTACGCTCAGGACAGACGACAGGTGGGTACACTCTTAAATGTGTGTGTGTGTGTGTGTGTGTCTGTGTGTGGGTGTGTGTGTGTGTGTCAGGCTTCTACACCTTTAACCACACGGACTGCTGGTGGTCGCCACTCCACCCGTGCTTCGACGGCCTGAATGGCGAGCTGGCTCACGCCTTCCTGCCGCCTCGAGGAGAAATCCACTTCGACAATCACGAGTTCTGGATCCTTGGAAAATCCAGGTTCAGCTGGAAACAAGGTACGGTGTCTGTCCTGCACGCCGGACCAGCTCACCGAGCAGCGGTTCAGTATCATGTGACCCGGCAGGGGTGTGGCTCAATGACCTGGTCCAGGTCGCGGCCCACGAGATCGGCCATGCTCTCGGACTGTGGCACTCAAGAGACCCGACGGCCCTGATGCATCCCAACGCCACCTACACGGGCCAGAGGAACGTTGCCCAGGACGACGTGTGGGGCATCCAAAGACTCTACGGTTGCTACTCGAACCAGCAGCTCGACCTGAAACAAGCTAGCTGCTGACGCGCCGCCGTCTGTGGTCCTGTTTCAGGGTGCCTGGACAAGAAGCGGGTCTGTGATCCGTGGGCTCGCCTGGGCTTCTGTGAGCAGAGGAGGACTTTCATGAAGAAGAACTGTCCTCGGCGCTGCAACCTCTGCTTCGGTGAGTCCTGGTGCGTTCTGGGAGCTTCCTGACAGCCTCATCACGCGTTTCCTGTCCCGCAGAGCCTCTGGAAGCTCTCGCTACACCAACATCTCCACCAGCCAACCTCAAGGTCAAGATGGTGCCGCGAGGCAAAGTGGTGGGATTCCGCTGCGGAACCAAGAGCCCCCGACCGGCACCTAAAATCAGGTGGGCGGCACATTGTTGATGAGAGCAACGGGCGGAGAGGAGCTCGCGTCTCCGCGCGCTCACGTCTCCACGCGCTCACGTCTCCACGTGCTCACGTCTCCGCGCGCTCACGCGCTCTCGTCTCCGCGTCTCCACGCGCTCACGTCTCCACGCTCCCGTCTCCACGCTCCCGTCTCCACGCGCTCACGTCTCCACGTGCTCACGTCTCCGCGCGCTCACGTCTCCGCGCCCTCGCGTCTCCACGCGCTCTCGTCTCCGCGCCCTCTCGTCTCCGCGCGCTCTCGTCTCCGCGCGCTCACGTCTCCGCGCGCTCACGTCTCCGCGCCCTCGCGTCTCCGCGCGCTCTCGTCTCCGCGCGCTCACGTCTCCGCGCCCTCCCGTCTCCACGCGCTCACGTCTCCACGTGCTCTCGTCCCCAGCTGGTATAAAGATGGCGAGCAGATCCTCAACTCCATCCCAGGCTACATCGTCATGAAGGACAGAGACCTGCGTATCATCGCCAACGAGTACAACGAAGGCGTCTACACCTGCCGCGTCCATCGACGGGGAGACTTCGTGTCCACCAACTCTTGGGCCATCCGACTCAAACCTGACCGGCCGACCAACAGCTGAGGGCAGATGTGAAGGACACATCTGTCAGGAGCCAGATGTGTTTAGGAGGCCCCGCCCACGTCCTTGAAGAAACACCCTAACGAAACCGACTTTAGGACCAAACGCGCCCCCTCTGGCAGGTGTGATGGAGCTAGCGGACCTCCTCGCCGGCGTCCTTCATAGCTCGGCCGTCTGGAAACGCCCAGTTTGGTTGAAATTGTTGTTATCCTGATTTATTGTTTGAAACGTTTCAAGTTATGTAGCATTTTTTTAATTCAGATTTTTTAGCTTTAGTTATTATCGACAGCAACAGTTACTGAATTTGTTTCTAGCTGAGTTTGGTTCTTCTCAGAACTGTAAGATTAGATCAAATCATGTATTTTAATTAGGATTCGTGATTTTTTAAATGTTAGAAATAGAGCGTATAAGCAGATAATTAAGTTAATCAGTTATCATCACAAAGACATAATAGACAGCAAGTCGATTCAAAAATCAGTAAGAAAATGCCTCCTCGTTCAAACATCATCATCCCACCTTCATCATCGAGACTTTCACCCTCTTCATCATCAAAACTGAGTTTCTCTTTACTTTACAACTGCAGTGCGCCCCCTGTGGGCCGGTTAGCGTCGCTGCAGGAACACAACTACCTATAATGGCCGATTGAGGTGTGTCATTGTGCTTTTATGGTCATAGAAATCTTCTTTTTTACTTCCTACACAGATCACAATATGTAGAAGGAGGAATTCAACGACTCCAATACTACTGTGATGCATTTACAGCTCTTCAACATTTTATTTTAACCACTTTTGTGCATGGATTCTTTGTTTTGTCAATTGCTTTTCACTGAACTTTGATCCGTTGAAGCTGTAATTGTTGGTTTATGGTGTATGTGCAGCACCAGCAGAGCTGAAGACTTGGACACGAATGCTGTGGTCACCTTCAAAATTAAACTTTATTAGAACATGAAGAGGTGAAGCTGCACATGCTGCAAACCCACATGTCACACCTCGGAACCTTCTGATACAAAAGACCTCCGTCTCGTTTCACTGAGGAGGAGTCTGAAGAGGAGGGACACATGGGATCCCATGACCAGGACAGGGATTACACATCAGCGTGGCTGTACTCTGGCCCCTGAGGGCAGGTGGGGTCAGAGCGCAGGTAAACACCGATGGGCAGGCGCTCAGCTTGTTTTCAGGGGTGGGAAGGTCGGCGGCTGGAGTAAACATTGATTATGCTGGGGCGGAGTCGGATTCATGTGGTCCTTGAGTTCAGGAATGTTCAGGAATGTTTGGGATCAGTCTCGGAGGGAAGAGGGACTAATTAGGATGGTAATTTGCTCTTCTCTTCTTCTCCGATTTAGGCTTCTCTCCAGGAAAGCCCCGTCTCCGGACTGATGGCGCCACTCTAAATGCCCATCCTGATGCTCTGGATGATCTGGAAGATGGCTGTGAAGAAACAGATGCTCTTATGGACGGGTCCTTCAAACGGCAGAAAGGAACAGCATCACGCGGACTCTGATGTTTGAGCAGGTGAATTGTGCTCTGTGCAACACCTGAGCCAAGAGTCACAGTGGCCCGGGTCACGTGTTGGCCACGTGTTGGTGACCCAACGCGTGACCCGGGCCAACGCGTGACCTGACAACATGAACCCCTTCAGTTTGTCCACCAGTTCCAACCCAGCCAATCAGAGCAGGACCTGAGCGAAGAGGAAGACTCACCTGAACCACACACCACGAAGATGAAGAGCGCCAGCAGCCACGGACCCACACCTTTGTCCTCGGACAAACTCCTCTGCCAACACAAAGACATCATGTTAATTATCGAAGTCCAGTCAAGTTTTCGGACCCGAGCTCACAAACGGGCTCCAAAAAGGTTTCTGACAATTTGAAGTTATTTTTTTCTGTGATAAACAATGAAAAACACGTTGCTATGACTACAGAAAACCACGATGACGTCTTTGTGCCCCCAAAGCTTCAACATCTTCAGGGCTGTGACCCTTTTTACGTGTTTAATGATGGGTTTTGCTTCCGGAGCGGGGGTTTTCCTTTCTCTTCCAATGGTTTTAAACTGGTTCGACTGCTTGTCATCTCCATGGGGGGGGGGGTAATGATCGGCAGCCTGCTCTGAGTAGGGGCCCATGTCGGAATATTCCCGATTATTGATCACATCAAATCAACTTTCTGACTTCCTCCTCTCATGCTTTTGCCACGGTGGACAGACCGACACCGAGTTTTCCAGCCTCTGACTGGTTCCGTTTAAACCAAACCACTTTAAATTCCATTGGTTCGTCAATTGTGTTGATTTGGGGACTTTAGCATGTTTTCCTGCGCAGAAACGAGATCGTTAAACTCACCGTTGTCTTGGCCACGTTGCCTCGCTGGGTGATGTTTTTACTGTGTTTCTCGTTCGCCATTCGGATCCTCTGTTTGGCCACCATGGTTTTCTTCTTTAAGCGTTTCTTCCTTAAGAGTGTTGCCTTCTTCTCTTCTGTGAAGTTTCTTCAGATGATCATCAGACTGAGGACTCCGCTCTCTTGTCTACGTACTCAAATAGTGAAGCTCCGCCGCCGGAAGTCCCAACCCTGAGCAACAAGCTAAAGTCCGTCACAATAAAGCTTCCGGCGCCTTCTTTCAATTTAAAACTCGATGGCGCACAATTCGTTGATGGCCTGAACCGGTTGCTCCGTACTTCTTAGTTAAAATGATTCTTAGGGGTTATTATTGAATAAGTGTTAGTCGCAGACTGCTTTCCGTTTAAGTTTTGAAAAATTTTCCAACGTCATGTATTCACGATCACAGCGGAAGTGAACTCGCAGTCGGTATCACTACGTCAACTTTACTTATTTCTGGAATTTAAAGCAAAACATTGAACAGCTGTAAAATTGCCAGTTTCCTCATTCGTTGAATTTTTTGATTGTTGTTTCAATTAAAATACTGACAGTTTGATTTTATTTAATTTTTTAGATATTTTGATATACGTGTCCTAAAAGAACCGATTGTATGCTGATGTGGCACTGAAGGATACGCCCACAGGTTTCTGACGCATTTCCGGAAGAAGGTATTCCTTTTCCGGTAAACAAAACATGGCGCCGCCTGCTCCGCTTCTGGCAGGTGGGTAATTTCACTTTTCTTGGGCGATTTTACCTAAAACCATAGACGCATTTTAGAGATTGAAGACGACAGACTGAAGCCCAAACGTCAGCTGTTTATAAGGATTCCGATAATGTTCAGAGTTTGAGCTAAAGTGTATAATAAAGGCCAGCATGTCATGTGGTTAGTTCATACTGGACCATAACGGACGCGTTGCAACTCCAACTACCGGTACCAGAAAAAGCCCGATGGACGCACGAAGGAATTCCGAATCAAGCACATTGTTGGTGTAATATGAGTGGAACAGAGATAGAAATGCGTCTGTTAGTAGCTCTTTCGGAAGCTGTTAACAGTAGCTGCTGGAATTCAGGTCAAACCTGGTGTAAAACTCGCCGATTGAGTATATAGTGGCTTATTTTAAACTTTTAATGAGATTAAACGTTGCATTTACCTCCTTATGATCAAATAAAGCAGCCATTTTAAATGACTAGTGTCAGCATTGAGCTTGACACTTTATATTGAGCAGTTGGTGAATCAGTTAGTGATCAGCTCCATAACCAGAACAACAGAAGCTGCCGTGACAAAAGGAACTCAGATGTCTGTTGATGTGTCCTCACCCTCAATCAGTGCGAGGATCAGTTGGAACGTCGCTGCTCCACGGACCGCCGCTCTGTGAGCCGCATTCAGGCTTCAGCAGGTGAAAAGCTCACCTTGACCTTCGGCTTCAGCGTTCCTCTGAACTCCTTCATTCAGTCTCTTTCTCTCTCTGTTCTAAGGGACTCCAAAGCCAGCAGGTGTTTAGCCTTCAGCAGAGATGGGACACTGTTCAGCTGGTGCAACGGTCAAGAGTAATGAATGAATATTTATTAGTTATCCATTACTGGAGAGCTGTTATCAGGTTGATTTAAAGAGGGATTTGCTCTGTCTGTCTGTCGCAGCGTCGCCGTGGTCAAGTGTTCCGACGGTTCTGTCGTGTCAAGATTTGACCTCCCGAAGACGTCTCTACTGGACTTTTCTCCACGGGGGACTATTCTGGTCACCTGGCAGGTGTATAGCAGTGAGTTCACAGATGGAGAGGGGCCATGGCACATTTTATATCCACAATCTTTAAGGGAACGTTGATGAAAGGGTCACGACTGTCCCGCTCTGTGTGCTCCAGAAACTCCAAGCAGTCCTCAGGGTGAAGCCAATCTCCAGCTGTGGGATGTGCAGAGCGGTCAGCTGATCAAAGCTCTGTTTCAGAAGAAGATGGAGGCCTGGTGAGTGTGAACGTCGTGCCAGCAGCGAGACAGATGTTTCACACTTTGTGTGTGGGTGTGCACAGGTGTCCCAGCTGGTCCGATGGCGAGCAGCTCTGTGTGAGGAGCGTCAACAATGAACTTCATTTCTATGAGAACAACGACTTCAGTAAGGAAACCTTGATCCGAGCCACTAGGGGGCGCTGTCACGAGCAGACGAGCCCCTTTAGCACCGGAGGGAATTTGGCTGTAACAAACCCAGAACTCATTTATTCTTCTGACAAATTTATTCTTCTGCTCAAATGTGTAAAAGTTAAATGTCGAAGACCGAAACTTGTTCAGGGAATTTTCAAGTTTGCTTTGACAGGGTTTTTATTCAAACTGCAAAGATTGTGCCATATTATTGGAGAGGATATAGAAAACCTCATTAATATCATCACTTATCATGTTAAACTGGCTAAATTCTGATGGCATTAAAGCAACATTTGAAGCGTTTGCCTGGTGAATTGAAACCCTGAAGGTCACGATGGGACTTTTCTGGAGCAGGAACCTTTCTCGCCTGTCGTTCAGTTCCTCTGAATGTAAAAGAAAGTGAAGAGCGGTTTCCAGGGAGGGAGTCCGACCCCTTCCAGAACCGACTCCCTGCAACTCTTTGGTGCCAAAGGGGCTTCTGTGCTGGTTGCTAACAGGATGCTAACGAGCTGCTAATGTTGCACCTTGTGATCACCACTGCTGCTATTATGGGTTATTTTCATGTTTTCACAGACACGATTGCCAACAAACTTCACATGCAGAAAGTTTCTGATTTCAAGTTGTCGCCTGGAGACCAGCCCAGTAAGGTGAATACATCCCAGAATATCCCCCGCCCTCGCAGGAAGGCCGTGAAAGTCTGGTTGTGCTTCTGCCTGCAGGTCGCCGTGTATGTCCCGGGGACTAAAGGAGCGCCGTCCTTCGTGCGCCTGTACCAGTACCCGGCGCTGGCCGGACCCGCCGCCGCGCTGGCCAACAAGAGCTTCTTCAAGGCCGACAAGGTCGACATGCAGTGGAACCACAAAGGTGCCGGCACGCCGCCACTTCCCCGCCGTGTTTCCAGCATCACCACGTAACGCAGGAAGCTGCCGTGGCGCCTCGTAAAGGCTGTTTGCTCCTCCAGGCACCGCGGTTCTGGTGACGGCCAGCGTGGACGTTGACAAAACCGGGGCGTCGTACTACGGCGAGCAGACGCTGCATTACCTCGCCACCAACGGGGAGACGGCCGCCGTCCAGCTCCGTGAGTTCTGCACCCTTTAGCTGTTCCAGTTCTGCTCCTGTTCTGGAGTTCTGCTCCTGTTCTGGAGTTCTGCTCCTGTACTGGAGTTCTGCTCTTATTCTGGAGTTCTGCTCCTGTTCTGGAGTTCTGCTCCTGTTCTGGAGTTCTGCTCCTGTACTGGAGTTCTGCTCTTATTCTGGAGTTCTGCTCCTGTTCTGGAGTTCTGCTCCTGTACTGGAGTTCTGCTCCTGTACTGGAGTTCTGCTCCTGTTCTGGAGTTCTGCTCCTGTACTGGAGTTCTGCTCCTGTTCTGGAGTTCTGCTCCTGTTCTGGAGTTCTGCTCCTGTACTGGAGTTCTGCTCCTGTACTGGAGTTCTGCTCCTGTTCTGGAGTTCTGCTCCTGTACTGGAGTTCTGCTCCTGTTGGAGTTCTGCTCCTGTTCTGGAGTTCTGCTCCTGTACTGGAGTTCTGCTCCTGTTCTGGAGTTTCTCCTGTTCTGGAGTTCTGCTCCTGTACTGGAGTTCTGCTCCTGTTCTGGAGTTCTGCTCCTGTTCTGGAGTTCTGCTCCTGTACTGGAGTTCTGCTCCTGTACTGGAGTTCTGCTCCTGTTCTGGAGTTCTGTTCTTGTTCTGGAGTTCTGTTCTGCTCCTGTTCTGGAGTTCTGCTCCTGTACTGGAGTTCTGCTCCTGTACTGGAGTTCTGCTCCTGTTCTGGAGTTCTGTTCTTGTTCTGGAGTTCTGCTCTTGTTCTGGAGTTCTGCTCCTGTTCTGGAGTTCTGCTCCTGTACTGGAGTTCTGCTCCTGTACTGGAGTTCTGCTCCTGTACTGGAGTTCTGCTCCTGTTCTGGAGTTCTGCTCCTGTTCTGGAGTTCTGCTCCTGTACTGGAGTTCTGCTCCTGTTCTGGAGTTCTGCTCCTGTACTGGAGTTCTGCTCCTGTTCTGGAGTTCTGCTCCTGTACTGGAGTTCTGCTCCTGTTCTGGAGTTCTGCTCCTGTTCTGGAGTTCTGCTCCTGTTCTGGAGTTCTGCTCCTGTACTGGAGTTCTGCTCCTGTACTGGAGTTCTGCTCCTGTTCTGGAGTTCTGCTCCTGTACTGGAGTTCTGCTCCTGTTCTGGAGTTCTGCTCCTGTTCTGGAGTTCTGCTCCTGTACTGGAGTTCTGCTCCTGTTCTGGAGTTCTGCTCTTGTTCTGGAGTTCTGCTCCTGTTCTGGAGTTCTCTGCTCCTGTACTGGAGTTCTGCTCCTGTTCTGGAGTTCTGCTCCTGTTCTGGAGTTCTGCTCTTGTTCTGGAGTTCTGCTCTTGTTCTGGAGTTCTGCTCCTGTACTGGAGTTCTGCTCCTGTTCTGGAGTTCTGCTCCTGTACTGGAGTTCTGCTCCTGTTCTGAGTTCTGCTCCTGTACTGGAGTTCTGCTCCTGTACTGGAGTTCTGCTCCTGTACTGGAGTTCTGCTCCTGTTCTGGAGTTCTGCTCCTGTTCTGGAGTTCTGCTCTTGTTCTGGAGTTCTGCTCCTGTTCTGGAGTTCTGCTCCTGTACTGGAGTTCTGCTCCTGTACTGGAGTTCTGCTCCTGTTCTGGAGTTCTGCTCTTGTTCTGGAGTTCTGCTCCTGTTCTGGAGTTCTGCTCCTGTTCTGGAGTTCTGCTCCTGTTCTGGAGTTCTGCTCCTGTTCTGGAGTTCTGCTCCTGTTCTGGAGTTCTGCTCCTGTTCTGGAGTTCTGCTCCTGTTCTGGAGTTCTGCTCCTGTTCTGGAGTTCTGCTCCTGTACTGGAGTTCTGCTCCTGTTCTGGAGTTCTGCTCCTGTACTGGAGTCTGCTCCTGTACTGGAGTTCTGCTCCTGTACTGGAGTTCTGCTCCTGTTCTGGAGTTCTGCTCCTGTTCTGGAGTTCTGCTCCTGTTCTGGAGACAGAACGCCTGCCTGGTCTCCTGCTCTGTGCTGAACCCTCTGTTGCTTTGGGAAACAGCCAAGAACGGACCCATCTACGACGTGGCCTGGAGTCCAAACTCCTCACAGTTCTGCGTGGTGTTCGGCTTCATGCCGGCCAAAGCCACCATCTACAACTTGAACTGCGATCCGGTATTCGACTTTGGAACTGGACCTCGAAACGCTGCGTACTACAGGTGAGGACGCTTCATGGCAGCAGAGACCCTTGACCTTTGACCTGAGACACAAACACCGCTCCTGTCTTCAGTCCGCAGGGTCACATCCTGGTTCTGGCTGGATTTGGGAACCTTCAGGGTCAAATGGAGGTGTGGGACCTGAAGAAATACAAACAGGTGAGTGATGGGCCGGGCCCGCCCAGCGTACCTGCCTGCTGGAGGGTTCTGCATGGTTCTGCAGGGTTCTGCATGGTTCTGCAGGGTTCTGCAGGGTTCTGCATGGTTCTGCAGGGTTCTGCAGGGTTCTGCGTGGTTCTGCATGGTTCTGCATGGTTCTGCAGGGTTCTGCATGGTTCTGCAGGGTTCTGCAGGGTCTGCATGGTTCTGCATGGTTCTGCAGGGTTCTGCATGGTTCTGCAGGGTTCTGCATGGTTCTGCAGGGTTCTGCATGGTTCTGCGGGGTTCTGCGGGGTTCTGCATGGTTCTGCATGGTTCTGCAGGGTTCTGCAGGGTTCTGCATGGTTCTGCATGGTTCTGCGGGGTTCTGCATGGTTCTGCAGGGTTCTGCATGGTTCTGCAGGGTTCTGCAGGGTTCTGCAGGGTTGATGTGTGTGTGGTTCCCCTGGTTCCTCCTTCACCAACCTGTCCTCACACTCCTGGAACCCTTCTCCCTGCAGGTGTCCAAACCTCAAGCACGGGACTCCACACATTTCTCCTGGTGTCCTGATGGTGAGCACATCGTCACAGCCACGTGTTCTCCCAGGCTGCGCGTGAGCAACGGGTTCCGGATCTGGCACTACACCGGCTCGGTTCTGCACAAGCACGAGGTGGCGGCGGGCTCGGAGCTGTGGGAGGTGTGCTGGCAGCCCTTTCCAGAGGGCGTGTTCCCCGAGCGGGCCATCAGCTACCAGTCCGCCCCCAGTGAGCTGGGCACCACCCAGACCACGGTCAAGCAGGCGTACCGCCCCCCCGCCCTCAGACACCTGCCGGCCAAGCCCAGCGCCCGACTGGTGAGGAACCGAGTCAGAACCAGGTGTTGTTCTGTGACGTCACTGCTGACATCGTCAGTGTTGTGTGTCTGGTAGCAAGAGGAAGAGCCTCCGCAGGACCTGCGAGCTGGAGGAAAGGTTCCGTCCAAAGTAGCGCTTAAAAACCAGAAGAAACGAGAAGCCAAGAAAGCGGCCAGACAGGTGAGGTCCCGCCTGACGGGTCGACCCGATTCTGGCGCCGTGGGTCCAAACAGAGGTGTCACGTGTGCAATCCTCAGGAGGGCAAAGCTGCAGCTGCTCCGGATCCTCCTGCGGCTCAGAGCCGAGCGGAGCTGCACACCTGCGAGCCGGAGTCTGACAAGAAGATGAAGAACATAAAGAAGGTGACGCCCACAGGTGCGTCCGCCCTGGTGGAACACCTGTGTGACTGACTCCTCGATGTCTCACAGAAACTGAAGGCCATCGAGCAGCTGAAGGAGATGCAGGCGTCAGGGGAGGTGCTGCAGAAGAACCAGGTGTGTGGAAGGGATCTCAGTGGTTAATCAGCGTTGATCTGACGTGGGTGTGGGTGTGTGTGTGTGGGTGTGTGTGTGTGTGTGTGTGTGTGTGTGGGTGTGTGTGTGTGTGTGTGTGTGTGTGTGTGTGTCCAGCTGGAGAAGATCCAAAAGGAGGAGCAGCTGCTGCAGGAGCTGCAGGAGCTGGAGATCCGGCCTTAAAGAGCCGCTCCCTCAAGCATCATCGTGGACGCTCACGTGCACGGCCACTCTCACGTGCACGGCCACTCTCACGTGCACGGCCACTCTCACGTGCACGGTTCCCAGAATATTACGTGTGGCTGATGATGCTCTGGGCTCTGATGACCCGGACTTGTGACGTGCTGAATTCTTCACGGCGTTCCTGGAGGTCGTGCCCGGTCACCATCGTTGGGGAACGAGCGAGTCGCTCACCTGATGTACGTCAACCTTAGCTTAGCTTAGCCAGCGGAACCGGATCAATCAACCAATAAATCAATAAACACTGACGTCTGATAAGGAACCTTGGTTCAGGCCTTTATGTTCTCACTTTACCCCCCCGACCCCCCATGACCCCGAGCAGCAGGTCACACCAGGTCACACCTGTTTAAGATAGAACACAACTGTCTGGGTGTGATGCAGGTATATGCTACAGGTGTGATGCAGGTATATGCTACAGGTGTGATGCAGGTATATGCTACAGGTGTGATGCAGGTATATGCTACAGGTGTGATGCAGGTATATTCTACAGGGTGATGCAGGTATATGCTACAGGTGTGATGCAGGTATATTCTACAGGTGTGATGCAGGTATATTCTACAGGTGTGATGCAGGTATATGCTACAGGTGTGATGCAGGTATATTCTACAGGTGTGATGCAGGTATATTCTACAGGTGTGTTGCAGGTATATGCTACAGGTGTGTGATGCAGGTATATTCTACAGGTGTGTTGCAGGTATATTCTGGTGTGATGCAGGTATATGCTACAGTGTGATGCAGGTATATTCTACAGGTGTGTTGCAGGTATATTCTACAGGTGTGTTGCAGGTATATTCTACAGGTGTGATGCAGGTATATTCTACAGGTGTGATGCAGGTATATTCTACAGGTGTGATGCAGGTATATGCTACAGGTGTGATGCAGGTATATGCTACAGGTGTGATGCAGGTATATTCTACAGGTGTGATGCAGGTATATGCTACAGGTGTGATGCAGGTATATTCTACAGTGTGTGATGCAGGTATATTCTACAGGTGTGATGCAGGTATATGCTACAGGTGTGATGCAGGTATATTCTACAGGTGTGATGCAGGTATATTCTACAGGTGTGATGCAGGTATATGCTACAGGTGTGATGCAGGTATATTCTACAGGTGTGTTGCAGGTATATAATACAGGTGTGATGCAGGTATATTCTACAGGTGTGATGGTTTACAGGCGGCCGACGGTCAAACGTCCCCCCAGGTCCCAGAATATTGGATCAAAGAAGCAAACAAGCTCTCGAGTTCCTGCAGAGTCTCAGGCTTTCAATTATACGTGTGAGTGTGTGTGTGTGTGTGTGTGTGTGTGTGTGTGTGTGTGTGTGTGTGTGAGCTGATTTCCTGGGTCACGGATCCTCTCGTCCAGCTCCTGAAGGGTCGCTGGAAGCCTGAGAGCACGAATGGAACTTTCTCGTTCACCCTAAAAAATCAATTTAAAGACTGAAAGAACCAAAGTGGAGCTGGAGAGACCCCCCCCCCGCCCCCCCGCGGGGAGTGCCCCCCCCCCCCCCCCCCCGCGGGGAGTGCCCCCCAGCACTGAGAGAAACACCCCAACAAACAGGTCAGACTGGGGGAACTGGAGATGTTCCTGGGAGCAAAGCTGTAGGGATCATTACTAGTTAATAACAATGGTAATAACACACAGGAGGGAGGGATAGAAAAGACGAGCAATGCCCCCCCCCCCAATGGAAACCTGGTCTGAGTTTAGAATGTGAATATCTAAAGGTGAGAAAAGAGGGCAGGAAGTGAGTTTTGTTCCCCATCTCTGCTCATGGGGGTCTGAGGGTCTGAGGACGTGACGCAGTCGCTCCGCACGTGCATGAAGGCTTCAGAACAGTGACTTATTTTGCTTTTGTTTCCACGCGACATTAATCGGGAGGATCTGAGGGTTGATTAATGTTTCCTGAAAGACGACAGACAGAAACGGTCTAGTTCTACATCCGGCTCGGTAGGGGGCGCTAATGCTGCCCGGGAGGCTGCAATAAAGAGGCGAAGAAGAGCAGAGCGGCTCGCTGCTGCACGCGCGCTTGGTACCGACAACAGCGGCCACTCCGTCAGTCCTGCAGCCACTCCGTCAGTTCTGCAGCCACTCCGTCAGTCCCGTGGCCACTCCGTCAGTCCTGCGGCCGGTCCGTCCGTCTGTAGTTTGTTCTTCAGGGTTTATCCGGAGCGGCGTGCGTCGGTCCTCCGGCAGCACCGAGCAGCAACAGACGGCTCCAGGTCCACCCCACCACCGTCCCGCCGGCGTCCACCGACGTTATTATGTAAAAACTCTTCCGGTTATGGGGGAACCAGAGGGGGCCCCGCCCCGTCCTCCTGCCGTGGGGGTCAGCCTGTGTGACTCTGCCCCCCTGCTGTGGAGGCTGGAGGACCTGCGCTCCGTCCGGGCTCGGGCTTTGGTCGGGACCCTGCTCGGGTCGCTGCCCCGGACCCCCCGGCAGAACCTGCGACTGGGCCGACCGCTGCTGCTGCTGCCCGAGGAGGAGAGGGTCCTGAGTGAGGAGCACGCTGCTGGCGCCTTACCTGCGCGTGACCAGGTGAGCTCAACTGTGCCCGTGAGGGGGGTCCGGTACAGGGGGGAGGGGAAGGATCCGCAGCCCCCGGTTCAGACGTGGAAATGTCAACTGGGGACCCTCAGTGGGACACTGATGCTGGTTTGGGGGCCCCACACCGGGGGCTCGTGGAAGTGCACGGCCACCAGTCACACCCTACCTGGCCAGGGGTCGGGGGTCAGGGGTCAGGGGCCTGAGCCTGGATGAACATCCCAGCTGTGTGGGATGTTCAGTCACATTCGTGATGCCAAATGCAGGTAGTTAACCAGTTAACCAGTTAACCAGCGTTGTGTTAGCAGGGAGGAGACGTAGAGCTGAAGGTGAGGCAGCACCAGGAGGAGCAGCAGAGGAGCTATGAGGAGCAGAGAGTTCTGGCTCTGGAGGACAAGAAGTCGGCTCTCCTGCGGGTCAGGACCGCCTCCCCCACAGGTGAGTCCCTATCAGGACTCATGACGTTAGCGCTGTTGGCTAACAGCTGCTAACAGCTGCTAACAGCTGCTAACAGTGCTCCGTGTTCCCAGTCAGTGTTGTTGAATCTGTTCCCCTCTCACCTGTTCAGGTCCGGAGGTCAGTTTGGACCGGGCCCTGCAGGAGCGGCTGCACGCTGCCCAGCAGAACTTTGGCTTTCCCCCGTCGGCCATGGCGGTCCAGCTCAGCACGGCGAGGGCCGGGCTCGCCCACTGTTCCGAGTCCCGGGCCTTGTTGCAGGCCGACTGGCCAATCAGAGACCAGAATCCTCGCTCCGCCAACAGGTACCAGGTGTTCAGAGACCTGAGGAGGCGGGGCTTCTACCTTACCTCAGCAGGAAAGTTCGGTGGAGACTTCTTGGTGTATCCAGGTGAGCAGAATCTGTGTAGCGACCAGAACATCTGTGTAATGGCCAGAACATCTGTGTGTCCACCAGAACATCTGTGTAATGGCCAGAACATCTGTGTGGCCACCAGAACATCTGTGTAGCGACCAGAACATCTGTGTGGCCACCAGAACATCTGTGTAGCGACCAGAACATCTGTGTGGCCACCAGAACATCTGTGTGGCCACCAGAACATCTGTGTGGCCACCAGAACATCTGTGTGGCCACCAGAACCATCAGGATTTGAGTTCCTGTTTTCCCTCGTTCGTTTCATGAATAACGTGACGGTCCAGAAGGTCCAAATCTATCCGTTATCAGCCGGTCCAGGTGGCCCCATCGGCCCGTCTCTAACCTGCAGGATGAAACCGACACCTTGTTTCCTTCGCCAGGTGACCCTCTGCAACACCTTGTTTCCTTCGCCAGGTGACCCTCTGCGCTTCCACGCCCACTTCATCGCCGTGTGTGTGTCTGCGGACGAGTCCGTCTGTGTGCTGGACATCCTGGCGGTGGCTCGTCTGGGGTCCAACGTGAAAAAGACGGTTCTTCTGTGCTCAGCAGGACCAGACGCAGACGTTCTGTACACCTCCGTGCAGTGGAGTGGCATGTCTTAGCCCCGCCCACCGCGGCCTAGCCCCGCCCACCGCCTCTCAGCCCCGCCTGGCGGCAGGAGAACGCAGTCGTGACCTTTGGACGCCTGGTTGACTTTATGTGTTCTGGAGGTCGCAGCATAAATCCACTCGGTCATGTGACCTCATTCTGCTCGGGGTCGGCGGGAACGCCGGAACATTCCCACGTCCAAAACGAAGCGACCGGGAGGAGGGATTAGTGGTGGAAGCTGAAACTGTTGCTCATCTTCACGGTGACGCACCTGATCTTGTCTGATGGACACATTTATGGGCACCTGCAGGCGTGGTCACCTGTGTGCTGGCAGTAGCGACGCCCAGGTGGCCTCAGGTGAACCACGGGTGAGCCTCGGGTGAACCACGGGTGAACCACGGGTGAACCACGGGTGAGCCTCGGTGAACCACGGGTGAACCACGGGTGAGCCACGGGTGAACCACGGGTGAGCCACGGGTGAACCACAGGTGAACCACAAGTGAGCCTCGGGTGAGCCTCAGGTGAGCCTCAGGTGAGCCTCAGGTGAGCCTCAGGTGAGCCACAGGTGAGCCTCAGGTGAACCACAGGTGAGCCTCAGGTGAACCACGGGTGAACCACAGGTGAGCCTCTGCAGGACATTGATCACACAGTTGACAGAGTGATTAAAGGATTTCAGGCATCATGACAATAATTGGTGTGAGTTTTTGGTTTTAATCGGTCCAAAGGTGCAACTGTGAGTCTCATTAATGCGTGAGTCTCGTTAATGCGTGAGTCTCGTTAATGCGTGAGCCTCATTAATGCGTGAGTCTCATTAATGCGTGAGTCTCATTAATGCGTGAGCCTCATTAATGCGTGAGTCTCGTTAATGCGTGAGCCTGGTTAATGCGTGAGCCTCGTTAATGCGTGAGCCTCATTAATGCGTGAGTCTCGTTAATGCGTGAGCCTGGTTAATGCGTGAGTCTCGTTAATGCGTGAGCCTCGTTAATGCGTGAGTCTCGTTAATGCGTGAGCCTCGTTAATGCGTGAGTCTCGTTGTTAATGCGTGAGCCTGGTTAATGCGTGAGTCTCGTTAATGCGTGAGCCTCGTTAATGCGTGAGCCTCATTAATGCTAATGAGCCACAGTATTGATGAGCTGCGGGTAACAGGAGCTAACAGAGACCTGCACCGATATCAGCCTGAAACCTGGTGTTTGGAACTGCGTGGATCCGTGCACGTCGGCTCTGCGCACGCCCCTCCGGTACGTATGAGATGAGTGTTGGCACGCGGGACGGGCACGAGCACGAGTCCCAGGAGAGAGAGGAGCGTTTCCGAGTGCGAGACGCAGAAAACCGATTCTTTCGAGACCGAAGTCGAGTCTCTGCTCCGTGAGCGCAGTTGTGCACCGAGAACAATCGAGTCACTTTAACACGTCGCGCACGACGCTCGCGCGTTCATGCCGGTCTGATCAACTTATCGGGACTTTGGGTTCCGTGTCCGACCGTTGGAGAACTCCGGTCCGATCAGTTCTCAGCCTGACCCGTGATGAGGACTGGGCCGCCCCACTGGTTCCTGCTCGTCTAATGGGAACATCATCAGTACCAGCACCGCCAATGTGCGTGCGCCAATGTGCGTGGAGCGCAGCTTCAGAGTGTTGATATTATGGGATTGCTGGAGGGCGCGTGCGATCAGCTGACGTTTACAGGGTTTTTTATTTTCTTTATTTAAACATCAGAAACAGGAAATAGTCTTTAAACAGCCAGAATCTTCCTCAACTCTGGAAAAACTCGACTTTTACACAAAATTCAGGCCGGAAGTGACGAAGTGTTTCAGGATCTCCTCAGTACATGAGATCTGCCGCCCCCCCACTGGGATCCAGCTCTTTAGGCTTGTGGAAGTGGAACTGGACCCCCGTGAGCCGGATCAGCGCCAGGTTGAGTCCGTGGATGAGGAAGATGAGGAAGAAGAGCCAGAAGCAGCGATCATACTGCTCCCTGTAAGCCTCAAAGGTGAAGGTGACTTCGCTGAAGTTGGCGATGCGGTCGGACAGATGGTGGAGCTTCACCTCGGCCGCGAACAGAACCAGGACCAGACAGCTGCACAGACCTGCACAAGCAACACACCAGGGTTTCACCTGTGTAGGCACCTGTGAGACCCCTCCCCCTGAACATGAGGACATGGTCCTGAGCCTTCCAGTGAGGGGCCACCTTAAAGATCATGTCCATGTTCTGTCTGGACCACAGCTGCCTCATCTCCACCCTAACTGACTCCACCCAACCTGCAGAACCCTCTCTGGCTCCGTTTTAGGGTCTAAATAATACGGACTCCTACTGACTTCAGTATGTATCTGGATGTCTGCTCTATCTTCCCGTCTCCATCGGTCCAGAAGGTCCCTTTATGGAGACGTTTGGGGGTCCACAACACACAATTGCCCCCTGGTTTGCACCCATCTCACCACTGATGGAGGTCCACAGGTAAAGTCCCACGGGGCCTTGCAGCATCTCGTACGGTCTCCCGAAGGCATTGAAGAAGAAGAAGCCGGTGGCCGCTGAGGAGAGAAGGATGACGACACCACAGAAGAAGATGACAGTGACATGGAGGCCGGCGGGCATGACAGTCAGCAGCTCTGAGAAGACTGGAGACAAGAGTCTGCTCATTCACCAGCCAAACCAGCACCAACGGCCCACTCGCACCAGTTCAGTGATGGACCACGACAGTGGAACCGTCCAGGTCCGTTACACACATGGATGCACACATTCAGACAGACACACACTTATGGATGCTCGCTCACGCGTGTGTGTGTGTGTGTGTGTGTGTGTGTGCGTGTGTGTGTCAAATGTAATCAGAGCGCCTTTGTTCCGGTGCTGGTTGTGTCCGGTCAGGCAGAAAACTCATTACTGGCTCCCACTTCTCTCATGAACTGGGAACACAAACGGAACCGACCAGTTTCCAGCAGCCTTTACCAGTTGGGCTTTACTGGGTTTTCCTCTTCAGCTGGTCTGGTGCAGGTGAGCAGCACCTGGAAACTGGATCCACTCCACAGGGTCCTCAGGTGTGACCCTCGGAACCTTCAATAATGAATGGCTGTTGCGCCTTCTCGAATATCGCGGCGTGTGCTGACGTCACTCTGCACGTCTACCTGTGTGTCAGGTGTGCACGCGCAGAACTCACATGAGAAGCGGGACGCTCTCCCTCCGAGGCCGCACTGCTTCACCCTGACGCCGTGGAAAAGCCCGTAGCTCAGCTCGCCCAGGAACTTGTCCAGCTCCGCCCCGGTGGCGTTGACCAGCTCGGCTCCGGTCCGGCACAGCACGGTCCCGCTGAGCCAGGACGGCAGGCCGGTGGCCACGGCGGCGGTCAGCGCGCACAGGAAGCTCAAGAGTCCGGAGACAGAGAAGACCAGCCGCTTCTGTGGGCTCGGCATGATGCGACGCTGCCGCGGGTCGAGGCAGAAGCGCCGGATGAGGGCAGAACCCCCCCACAAAGCCCCCAGTCTCCTCCTCCCGACCCGTGGGAGGGCCGAGCGCGCGTCACCGCCGCTCCAGGAGCTCTCCCGCACCAGGTCAGGGAGGCCCTCTTCCGGCAGAAGGGCAACAAGACGTTTCACCGTGTTTGTCATCGATCCACTGAGGGAACAGATCCGCCGTCTGTGGGTGGATCCAAAACGGCAACATGTCGTGTGCGTGTGCGTGCATGCGCCAAAGTGGCACATGCCCGCATTTTAATCCTGTGTTTTTATTTTCCATGTTTTCAGAGACCCTGTAAGAAAAATATCAGTTTGGGACATTTGCTTAAAGGCAAATAAATGAGCTGCATCTTTTCAGAGGTGTGAATCCCAGCGACCATCACACCATGTTGTGGTTGTTGTTGTTGTTAGGGTTAGTAATAAGTTAGTCAAACCCTCTTCGGGGTGTTAACCATCGTTTCTGCCCCCATCAGAAAGAACTGGGTCGTCCCTTTATCTTCTACTTCCCTCCATTTTCTTATCAGGATTGATTAAACTTACACTGTTGTGCCTGATCATTCTCTGAATACCCTCTGGAACACGTCTCCTTATCAAACCTCCTTTATTTCCTCGCTCTCACAGGTGCAAACTAGGCTCCGACCAGGTTTCTTGGATAACTAGGGATAACTAGAGATAACTAGAGATAACTAACTCTGGTTTACACTCATGCCATCATCCCTCCTGTGTTGTTAAAGTAGCTGAATCGGTAAGAACACTGGTTCCACTGGCTCCCTCCTGGTTTGCTGCTGTCATTTTAGGAGAGGATGCAAGGACCGGAGAGGGTCTGGAGAGGGTCTGGAGAGGATGTGAGGACCGGAGAGGGTCTGGAGAGGGTCTGGAGAGGATGTGAGGACTGGAGAGGGTCTGGAGAGGATGTGAGGACCAGAGAGGGTCTGGAGAGGGTCTGGAGAGGATGTGAGGACCAGAGAGGGTCTGGAGAGGATGTGAGGACCGGAGAGGGTCTGGAGAGGGTCTGGAGAGGATGTGAGGACTAGAGAGGGTCTGGAGAGGATGTGAGGTCCAAAGAGGGTCTGGAGAGGGTCCAGAAAGGGTCCGAGAACCGAAGAGGGTCCGGAGAGCCGAGCTCCCACAGCCCTTCTGACCGGAGCCTCTAACAACGTGCTGCTTGGACATCGGCATGAGGCTTCATTTCCTTTATAAAACCCAAAGGTGAATTCACACTTCTGCTATAAAGAGTTTATAACACAGATGTGCCTGATTACTAAGTATTTTAACCCAACGGATTGTCTTGACAACATGAGAACATGGAAATTAGTTTTTGGTAGAATGATATTTAAAAATTCCTTACGGCCAATAAAGCTGATTTTGATTCACCTGTGCAGTTTAATGGCACCTGTGTGAACTTTGCCTCGACTTGTGTTTTGAACTGAATATTCCTTTTTACTTTAACTCTTAGTTAAATTGACCGTATGGTCACAAAGTTACAGAATCCCGATAGTTGCAAAGTTAAACCGAAATAAATTTCCGATTCCAGTATTAACCTGACATCCATCGACACATTCATCGATAAGATGCTCTAATGTACCGAAATGTACCGTTTTGAGGGCGAGGCCACGCCCCCTCGGGCCGCTCTGCGCATGCGCCGTCCCGCTTTGGGTGGGAGCGCTGCCGTTAGCATTAGCTAGCTAGCCGGAGCGCGTAATGGCGGCCTCAGTGTTGCTGGGGTCTGCGGAGAACACTGGACTTCACTTCGCGGTCGGAGGCGGAAGCAGCGGCGCCAGGACTGGCAATGTTTTAGTGGGGAGTAATAATGGTCTGGGATCCGCGTGTCCGGCCCCCTGGAATCGTTCTCTGGACCGGGCGTTAGATGAAGCCACGGCCACCGGGTGCCTGAACCTCAGCGGCAGGAAGCTGAAGGAGTTTCCCCGGAGCGCCGCCAACCACGACCTGACGGACACCACCAGGGCCGGTAAGTTTCCTGGCAGAGAACCTGGACCCGCCAAACCCGCGGGAGTTCCGTTGTTCTGGCCAAACTGTCTCCGGGCTATTTGTAATCGATTTCGCAGAGGTGGCGTGATAAAATTCGCACTTTGTCTGGGAAGAGTGGGATCGAAACGGCGTCAGGATGGCAACTGGTGCCCCCCCGAAAATGGTTCCCTGTCCCGATTCCGCCATCTGGCTCCGCAGAAGTTCTCCCCAGGACCGCAGATCGTTCTCCTAAATGGCATCACGCTCAACGATGTGTTTTAGGCTTTCGAGGAGAATTTAGGGCGGATGAATTAAAACAAAGTTTGAACATCATGCCCTCGGCAACAGGAACCGAAATGACGTCAGCTAAAGCGAGGTAGCTGCCTCCAGTAGACGCATCCTAACATTCCCAATATTCCAAGTGTTGGATCCGTCTTCCGCTCGTCATCGGCGACTTTTTGCCCTCATGGAGCCGAAGCAGTGAGCCGCAGCGGAGCCCGGAGACGCCGCTCGGCTGCCGGAGACCCTGAAGTGCGGTGGAACTTGTGGTTTCAGGCTGTTAGCAGTTAGCATGCTAACAGCCAGAATTAATCTCACGGAGCAAGTTTGAGCGCACATAATCCCGTTTTTCAACATTTAGGATTTAGTCTTAAGTTTCGACTTGACTTAAAATCATGCTTAGTGTTCGGCTTCTAAATGAGAAGCTGGAACGTAGAACATGTGATATTCTATGATAAACCCAAATATAGGGGATGTGATTTAATGTACATGTTTATTACAAATAAAGATAAACTTTCTTTAATCACCTCCTCCATCACAGCAGCATCGATAAGGGTCTTCAGCTTTTAAAGCTCCTGAAGGAATGAAAAACCTGGACTCTTCAGTCTGAGTTGCTGAGAGGTTCTACTCACCTGTACCTGTTCAGGGTCGAAGGTGCCACGAGGTCATTGCTTGAACGGTTCATGCGGTTCTGGCCCACTTGGACCAGTTCTCTTCATGGTTAATTGTGACGTCTCAGTTCTGGAAGCAGCGCTGATATATTTGACATTAATTAGACTTAAACTCTCTTGATGGAACATTTAACTGTTCCTTTATATAGTTCGAAGGCTGGACCGGCCAGAGGACGCCTGCTGAGTCCTGGCGGGTCGCGTGATGGTCGCTGGGCTCCGGCTCACGGTGGACGACCGGGCCACAGGCAGCCACACGGTCCGGACCACGATTGCGTTGGTTTTATCGGTGTCGCGCTGCTCACATGCGGGTCGGACGTTTCGAGCGAATGCCACCGTGCGTCGGAAGCGTTTGGACCCTGAGCCGCTCCCCCAGCACATCTGTCCTGCTGCTGCACCATCAGAACCTTCTGAAATGCTGGCTATCTTTAGCAGAATAGCTGTGAGGGGATGCGCATCAGGCCTTCAAGATGTGCTCGTCGCCATGGTAACTTGTTTCCTGCCGATCTCACACGCACACGAGGCCCTTCGCTTTCACTCCTGGGGGGCTGAAGGGTGGCTGCTGTTGTAGTTTTGGTTTTTGATTCCACACGGTCACGGGTGTGTTTCCAGAGTTTAATTTTCATTTATTTTGTGTGTGTGTGTGTGTGTGTGTGTGTGTGTGGTGTGTGTGTGTGTGCGTGTGCGTGTGCGCGTGCATCCATCCTCAGACCTGTCTCGTAACCGTCTGTCGGAGCTTCCTCTGGAGGTTTGTCTCTTTGTGTCTCTGGAGAGTCTGAACCTCTATCAGAACTGTCTGAGGTCTCTGCCAGACAGTCTGGTCAACCTGCAGGCGCTCACCTACCTGAACCTGAGGTAACACACACACACTCACACACACGTACAGCCCAATAATAATTTACCTGCATGGTAATGCTCCAGGCGATGGACCTGTGATGCATAAGTAACCTGTGTGTCTCCAGTCGGAACCAGCTGTCGGCTCTTCCTGCCATCATCTGCAGTCTCCCTCTGAAGGGTTTAATTGCCTGCAACAACAAGCTTGTTTCCCTCCCAGAAGAGCTGGGGCAGTTGAGGCACCTGACTGAACTGGTGAGGGTGAGAGAGCGGCGGTCGTTGCTCAGGTGTCACACGTTAACGCTCGTCTGTGCGCAGGACGTCAGCTGTAATGAGATCCAGTCACTGCCACCTCAGGTGGGTCAGTTGGAAGCTCTGCGAGACCTAAATGTCCGGAGGAATCACCTGCTCAAACTCCCTGCTGGTACGCAGACACATGCACGTGCACACACACACACACACACACACACCTGCCAACCATGTTTGGTGCTGCTGTGTGTAACCTGGTTCTGTGTGCTCAGAGCTGGCAGAGCTGCCTCTGGTTCGTCTGGACTTCTCCTGTAATAAGGTCACGTCCATCCCTGCGTGTTACCGCCAGCTCACACAGCTGCAGAGCATCGTCCTGGACAACAACCCTCTGCAGTCTCCACCTGCACAGGTGACGCGCTGTGACGTGATCAGTGCTCACGCCTGGCTGAGCGGAAGCTTAATGTGTGTGTGTGTGTGTGTGTAGATTTGTATTAAAGGGAAGATCCACATTTTTAAATACCTGAACCTTGAAGCCAGTAAAACGACGCCTGAGCTCTCAGACTACGACAAAAGACCTTTAAACTTCAGCACTTGGTAGGAACAAACTTATTTATTGTGACGTTAATGAGCTGAGGCTCCGGCTGCCCTGCTGAGTGTGTGTGTGTGTGTGTGTGTGTGTGTGTGTGTGTCTTAGTGGTGATGAACTGTGTCCTGGGCGTCTCTATGGAACACTGGATTCTGGATTCAACAGCGTTGACAGTGGAGACAAGAGATGGTCTGGAAACGAGGTCAGACACACATTCACTCAGAAAATCCACGCGCTCTTTTTGGCACAGTCAAAGGGTTTTTGCACCATTCGTCCCAGGTCAGGTGACCAGGAAGTGAACAGCTGGTCAGTGATGGCGATAAACCTGCAACAACAGGGAGTTGTTTCCTGAAATCACGCGTGTAGCTACAGAATCCGTCATGGGCGTGCGTCTCTGAAGGACGTCATGATTGTGTAGATATGGCTCAACTTTCTCAGCAGATATGAGAGCGGACTGACCAGATGAGGAGATCCAGCTCAGCGTAGGCGGAGAAGAAGAGACTTGGTCCACTGTGCAGTTATTTCTGGCTCCATCAGAGCCGGGACGCTCTCAGTGGCCTAATTATGAACTGGACTCTCAGCGCTGGCTAACCTCCAGCTAGCTGCACCACCGGGACGCTCCATGTTGTCAGCAGTTTAAGACTCACTCAAACTATTTAACATAAACTATTTAACATTGACCCGACGGCTCAGAATGTCGGGGAGTGACGGTGTCGTGATGATGTAGGGAGCCCGATGACCCATGAAGGCAGCAGCTATATAAACTACATCCAAGTGCTGATCAAAGCCGCATCCACGCGCTAACTTCAGTCGTACCGGCTCACACGTGACCGGACGGGTGTTCTGTGTGTCAACAGCCCTCAGAAGAGCTGTCGGAGCTGTCGCTGAGGGTGGCGGAGATCAGCCGTGATCAACGGCCCAGAGGAGGAGCAGCTCTGCTGGCTAACGGCACGCGTGAGTCGATCACATGCACGAGTTTTAACCCTCATACAGTATATGATGGAAGCTAGCAGTTCTGACTGAGCTGGATGTGGTGGCGTACCATGTGACCAACTCTGGCTGGCTCTGCTTTCATCTCTTGGTCTCTGGGCAGATGTGGAGTTGGAGCAGATCGACTTCATTGACAGCTGTGTGGAGGAGGAAGAGGAGGAAGGGAGGAGTCGTGCACGGGGAGGCGGCGACGGTACGAGCCTCAGCTCCCAGTTCATGGCGTACATCGAGAGACGCATCACCAGAGAGGTACCGGCTCCGCCCCTGAGGCTGGTGTGTGTGTGTGTGTGTGTGTGTGTGTGTGTGGGCGGGCGGGCTGTAATGGACCGAGCACCTGCCCAGGTGTGTCAGCCACTAAATGCAGTGATTAGCTCCACCCCCTCGTTAGACACGTTGGCGTCACAGTGATTGACAGTGAACAGCCTCTGTCCTGCCTCCAGGGGTCTCCAGGGAAGAGCAGCTCCGGCCGCACCGAGGACCCCAGGAGGAACCCCAACAGGTGGCTTTACAGCTTACCAGATGCACTGGTTGTCATAGTAACAGCAGGCCCAGTAATACCTTTCTCTGTCCTGTAGGAGTGTGGTTGACGGCGTGGCTCCCAGTTCCCCGAACCAGGTAACATCCAGCTGACTGAGTGAGTGCGTGGAACCCGAGCGGCTCTCCTTGATGTTTCCAGCTGTTTGTGTGTCCTCAGAGATCCCCCTCCTCAGGGGGCTTGGAGAAGATGAGGAGGGAGGCTCACCTGGCCGCCCTCAGGTATGATGAGGAGAGACAGAAGACTCGATACCTGCAGAGAGACACCAAGGTACCAGGTCCACCCACACCAGCTGCAACACTGCTTCAGTTGAATGTGTGGAGCTCCATCTGACTCAGGTGTGTTCACGTCTCTGACAGAAAGCGGCTCCGAGTCCAACAGCATCACTGACGGAGAGTGAGGTGAGACACAGGAAGTGGACGCTGTCCTGCAGCCGCCCATCTGTTCCTTTCTGACCTGATTTATCCCGAGTCTCATCTTCTCACCTCATCTAATGTCACTTTGGGTGGTAGCGGACGTTCAGTGCTGCCCCGCCCCCGTTAGTGCTGCCCCGCCCTCGTTAGTGCTGCCCCACCCCCGTTAGTGCTGCCCCGCCCCCGTTAGTGCTGCCCCACCCCCGTTAGTGCTGCCCCGCCCCCGTTAGTGCTGCCCCGCCCTCGTTAGTGCTGCCCCGCCCTCTTTCACCTCACTCTGTGTGTGTGTGTGTGTGTGTGTGTGTGTGTGTTCAGAACGTCTACCCCTCCAGGCGCTCCACCCACACAGACGATTCCGCCCTCTTCATGGTGAGTGTTCAGCAGCACCACGACTCCCATCATTTAGTTTAGAACCTGGAGGACCAGCCAGAGCTCATCAAAGAGCAGCTGGAGCAGCTGCCTCCGTCTCCCCCCGTCTCTCCACCTCTGTCTCCCCCTGTGTCTCCACCTCTGTCCCCCCCCTGTCTCTCCACCTCTGTCCCCCCCCTGTCTCTCCACCTCTGTCTCCACCTGTGTCCCCCCCCCGTCTCTCCACCTGTGCCCCCCCCGTCTCTCCACCTGTGCCCCCCCCCGTCTCTCCACCTCTGTGTCTCCACCTCTGTCTCCCCCCGTCTCTCCACCTGTGCCCCCCCCCCGTCTCTCCACCTGTGCCCCCCCCGTCTCTCCACCTGTGTCCCCCCCCCGTCTCTCCACCTGTGTCCCCCCCACGTCTCTCCACCTGTCTGGTGCTGACATAACAAGGAAGTGTTCTGGTAGTAGGGGGAGGGGCCAGGAAACGGAGGTACCCTTGGGCAAGGACCCAAACCCCCAAAGGGTCCCATTTTGCCCTGTGATGAGCTGGGGCCTCATTCAGAGGGGACCGGGGGGGTCCGGGGCCCTCGGACAGGGTTCAGTTGGTAAATGTGTGGTGTCTCTGCAGGGTGAAGACAGAGCTGCTCTCTCTCCCACAGGTAAGAGTTGACCTGCTGATCCCACTCTTGGCTTGTTCATCCAGCCAATAGTCACCTTCTCACACCTTTTCAGGGGGTGTGGCCTCCTGTCGCCCAGCCAGTTTGAGACCAGAGAGTTTCCTGTTTCGTCTCACCCAGAAAGAAGAGAAGAGGAAAGGTGAGTCCTCCCTCTTCAGACAGGAAGTAGCTCACTGCTGGAACCTGATCATGGTGCCCCCCCTTCAGGTGATGCTGCTCCTCACAGCCAGGTGGACAATTCTGCTGCCCCCCCCCTCGTTGAAGAAGATGCAGAACTGGTGGAGCAGCTTCGAAAGGTGAGCCTCACCCAGGAACCCTGCTGCTGCTGTAGCTGCTGCTGTAGTAGCTGCTGCTACTGTAGCTGCTGCTGCTGTAGTAGCTGCTGCTGCTGTAGCTGCTGCTGCTGCTGCTGCTGCTGTAGCTGCTGCTGCTGTAGCTGCTGCTGCTGCTGTAGCTGCTGCTGCTGCTGTAGCTGCTGCTGTAGCTGCTGCTGCTGCTGCTGCTGCTGTAGTAGCTGCTGCTACTGTAGCTGCTGCTGCTGCTGCTGCTGTAGCTGCTGCTGCTGCTACTGTAGCTGCTGCTGCTGCTGTAGCTGCTGCTGCTGCTGTAGCTGCTGCTGCTGCTGTAGCTGCTGCTGTAGCTGCTGCTGCTGCTGTAGCTGCTGCTGCTGCTGTAGCTGCTGCTGCTGCTGCTGTAGCTGCTGCTGTAGCTGCTGCTGTAGCTGCTGCTGCTGTGCTGCTGCTGTAGTAGCTGCTGCTGCTGTAGCTGCTGCTGTAGCTGCTGCTGCTGCTGTAGCTGCTGCTGCTGCTGTAGCTGCTGCAGCTGCTGTAGCTGCTGCTGTAGCTGCTGCTGCTGCTGTAGCTGCTGCTGCTGCTGTAGCTGCTGCTGCTGCTGTAGCTGCTGCTGTAGCTGCTGCTGTAGCTGCTGCTGCTGCTGTAGCTGCTGCTGCTGCTGTAGCTGCTGCTGCTGCTGTAGCTGCTGCTGTAGCTGCTGCTGTAGCTGCTGTAGCTGCTGCTGTAGCTGCTGCTGTAGCTGCTGCTGTAGCTGCTGCTGTGCTGTAGCTGCTGTAGCTGCTGTTGCTGCTGCTGCTGTGCTGCTGCTGCTGCTCTGCTGCTGCTGCTGTAGCTGCTGTAGCTGCTGCTGCTGCTGTAGCTGCTGCTGCTGCTGCTGCTGCTGCTGCTGCTGCTGTAGCTGCTGCTGCTGCTGCTGCTGCTGCTGCTGCTGCTGCTGTAGCTGCTGCTGCTGCTGCTGTAGCTGCTGCTGCTGCTGTAGCTGCTGCTGCTGCTGCTGTAGCTGCTGTTGCTGCTGCTGTAGCTGTAGCTGCTGCTGCTGTAGCTGCTGCTGCTGCTGCTGTAGCTGCTGTGCTGCTGCTGTAGCTGCTGCTGCGCTGCTGCTGTAGCTGCTGCTGTTGCTGCTGTAGCTGCTGTTGCTGCTGTAGCTGCTGCTGCTGCTGTAGCTGCTATTGTAGCTGCTGCTGTAGCTGCTGCTGCTGTGTAGCTGCTGCTGCTGTGTAGCTGCTGCTGCGCTGCTGCTGCTGCTGCTGTAGCTGCTGCTGCTGCTGTAGCTGCTGCTGTAGCTGCTGCTGTAGCTGCTGCTGCTGCTGTAGCTGCTGCTACTGCTGCTGCTGCTGCTGCTGCTGCTGCTGCTGTAGCTGCTGCTGCTGCTGTAGCTGCTGCTGCTGCTGTAGCTGCTGCTGCTGCTGCTGTAGCTGCTGTAGCTGCTGCTGCTGCTGCTGCTGTAGCTGCTGCTGCTGCTGTAGCTGCTGCTACTGCTGCTGCTGCTGTAGCTGCTGCTGCTGTAGCTGCTGCTGCTGTAGCTGCTGCTGCTGCTGTAGCTGCTGCTGCTGCTGTAGCTGCTGCAGCTGTAGCTGCTGCTGCTGCTGTGCTGCTGTAGCTGCTGCTGCTGTTGTAGCTGCTGTAGCTGCTGTAGCTGCTGTAGCTGCTGCTGCTGTAGCTGCTGCTGTTGCTACTGTGCTGCTGCTGCTGCTGTAGCTGCTACTGTTGCTGCTGCTGCTGCTGCTGTAGCTGCTATTGTAGCTGCTGCTGTAGCTGCTGTAGCTGCTGCTGTAGCTGCTGTAGCTGCTGCTGTGCTGCTGCTGTAGCTGCTGCTGTAGCTGCTGCTGCTGCTGTAGCTGCTGCTACTGCTGCTGCTGCTGTAGCTGCTGCTGTAGCTGCTGCTGCTGCTACTGCTGCTGTAGCTGCTGCTGCGCTGCTGCTGCTGCTGTAGCTGCTGCTGTTGTAGCTGCTGTAGTAGCTGCTGCTGTAGCTGCTGCTACTGTTGCTGTAGCTGCTGTAGCTCCTCATCGTCTCTCTAAGAGTCTGTCTGTGTGTCCAGAACATTGAAGCGCGTCTCAAGGTGTCCCTGCCCACTGACCTGGGCGCCGCCCTGACGGACGGCGTGGTGCTGTGCCACCTTGCCAACCACGTGCGACCGCGCTCGGTCCCCAGCATCCACGTGCCGTCCCCTGCTGTGGTGAGTCTGCTCGTCCCCTCTTGACTTCCTGTCCTGGCTCGTCCCGTTGATGACACGTCTCCGTTGCTGCAGCCCAAACTCACCATGGCCAAATGTCGACGGAACGTGGAGAACTTCCTGGAGGCGTGCCGCAGGATCGGAGTTCCACAGGTAGTTCACACATGAGACACGTCTGGGTGGGAGCTGCAGGTGGGGCAGAAGCATGACGGGGTGCCCCCCCCTCCATGGTCACGTGGGGAGGTGACACGTCTTGGTCGCCATTTAATATTTGTGCCACCGTTTGGGCTGATGTCATTGAGGCGTGATCGATATTAAGCACGTGAGCACGCCAGGGCTAGAACCCAGGACAGAAGCGGCAGGTGTTGGTGCACGTGGCGATGGCGGCCGGGGGCGACGGCAGCACCGCTGCTCGGCCCCGCGCCAGCCTTAAGCCCCGCCCAGGAGCTTGGGGCCGGTCCGAGGCCACGTGCACAGTTCCTGGACACGTTTCAGCCTAAATGTGACGCGTCCGAGCTGGTTTCCTTCTACTAACACCCTTGTCTCTCTCTCTTCTCCACTTCCCATTAACCTGTCTTCCTTCCTTCATTTCACCTGTGTCTCCTGTGTCTCTGGCCCCGCCCCCCAGGACTGTCTGTGTTCAGCCAGGGACGTGCTGGACGGACGTGGACACAGGCTTTATAGCACGGTGGCCACGTTGCTGTCCGCGTCCCCGCCCACTCTGGGCTGCCCTCAGGTGCAGCTGGCAGGCTTCGCCCTCTTCTACCTGTCCGTCATGTCCGTGCTGTGCGCCATCTACGTGCACCTGGCGCCAGGTGTGTGAGCGCGGCGCCTGTGGAAGATGCTGACGTGTGAAGCGTCTGTGCTCACAGTGCTGGAAGCTTCCAGAACCTGCTGCTGTTTGGGTTAGGGTGGTTCTGACCCGAGCAGCTTCACCTCAGAGACTCTGAGTGGGACCGGACCCCCCGTGGTGGTTCTGTGGTGGTTCTGTGGTGGTTCTGACCGCGGCGCCCTTAACAGACGTGCTCGTGCGTGGACGATGGTGCGCGTGGCCCTGAAGCTGCCTTGGGTGGACAACTGACAGTCAGACAACTGACAGTCACCGACCGTTGAGGGTTGGACTGAAGCTCTGAGGGTGTGTGTGTGTGTGTGTGTGTGTGTGTGTGTGTGTGTGTGTGTGTGTGTGTGTGTGTGTGTGTGTGTGTATGTGTATGTGTGTGGGTGTGGAGAGTGGCGGGGGGGGGGGGGGTGTTCTCCTTGACCCAACGTCCTGGTGGGGGTTCCTGCCAGAGACGGATCGGACTGGACTCTGCGTTCCCTCTGAACACCAATAAAAGAAAGTGGAACCGTCTGTGGCTGTTTGTCTGAACCACGTGGGCCCGGTCAGGAAGGGCCGCCGGTCCAGTCAGAACCTGCTCCTGCCTCTGGTCCTGCTCCCGTCTCCCCTCATGATTTCTGTCAGCCTTTGCTTTAAGTTGCCATCTCATTTGCTGTTGCCATGACTACGCTTGGTCCTCCATTGTGTTGCCACGGCTACCCTTGGTCCTCCATTGTGTTGCCATGACTACGCTTGGTCCTCCATTGTGTTGCCACGGCTACGCTTGGTCCTCCATTGTGTTGCCACGGCAACCCTTGGTCCTCCATTGTGTTGCCACGGCTACCCTTGGTCCTCCATTGTGTTGCCATGGCTACCCTTGGTCCTCCATTGTGTTGCCAACGGCTACCCTTGGTCCTCCATTTGTGTGCCACGGCTACCCTTGGTCCTCCATTGTGTTGCCATGGCTACGCTTGGTCCTCCATTGTGTTGCCATGGCTACCCTTGGTCCTCCATTGTTTGCCACGGCTACCCTTGGTCCTCCATTATGTTGCCACGGCAACCTTGGTCCTCCATTGTGTTGCCACGGCTACCCTTGGTCCTCCATTGTGTTGCCACGGTTACCCTTGGTCCTCCATTGTGTTGCCACGGCTACGCTTGGTCTCCATTGTGTTGCCATGGCTACGCTTGGTCCTCTCATTGTGTTGCCATGGCTACGCTTGGTCCTCCATTGTGTTGCCACGGCTACGCTTGGTCCTCCATTGTGTTGCCATGGCTACCCTTGGTCCTCCATTGTGTTGCCTCCCTCATTGACGTTTCCATTGTTTTCCTTCTTTTGTGTTTTGTGCGTCACCATCAGAGTCACTTGTGTCTCCCCCTGCACATCCTGGAGGAGCGAGGGCTCCCCCAGGTGGCCGCCACTGTCAGCGCTCTGTTGGACTTGGCTCCGCCCAGACATCCCATCACCCTGGCGAGCAGCACCCCCGGACCTTCTGTCAGTATGTGAAGGGGGGGATGTGTTGAGTCTGTCTGGATCTGATGGAGGCTGAAGGCTTCTTCACACGCACACTTTCTGCTTCTGGAGTTCTGCTCAACGTTTACTGTAACTCGATGTTCACTGAGGAGCGGCGGCAGAGTCGATGGAGACTCACAATCCCCAAACTATTTATTTTACCGTCTGTAAAAATGTATTTATAGTTGGAGAATCGGGGGGTGAGCTGCTGTGAGGAGCTTCTCCTCCGTCGTGGCTAAACTGTCACCTTTTACTGCTGAATTCATCAGCTTTTACTGACCTTTGACCTTTTTATAGATGTTTAAACACAACAGCCCAACTCTGTCCATGTCTGAACCCATCTGCGATCATGTATTGTCTTTTTTAATGTTAGAACATTGACAGATTATGGGCCAAACTGCAACATTTACGGTGACACTAATGTAACGCGATGCTAACGTGAGTTAGCTGCACAGGCTTGTCTGGAATATTCCCGTGGTGGCGGAAGCTCACCTCACTCCTGTTCCTTATGGGATGGCTGCCCCTGCATGCTAGGCTGACCAGGTGCTAACATTAACCTGCTCTTTAACAACACTACTAGCGTTTCTGAGGCCCAGATTAAACGTTGGGGAACCTTAAAGACCAAAATTAAAGTAACATTTACTAAACTTGGTCATTAATGAGAAAAAAATCATTCGTAAATGCTGAGTTAAATTTTGTAAATACTGAACAATCCGGTTCAGATTGTTAGTTGTGGAGCACCTGCTTTTATCAAAGGAACGACCTTAGAAGCGGCCGTTGCTAGTGTCTCACATCACGTCCTCGGCTACAACGCTAAGCTTTAGCTAACACTAGGTTTGGAGGGGAGGCTAACTCAATGGTAGCATAAGCTAACGTGCTGCTATCACTAAATCTTCAGCTTTGTGTCTCCATCAGATCCAAACATCCGATTCTATTAAAGCGCCTCTAGATGTTTACTGGTCACAGGTGTGCGGCGTTCACCTGTGCCACGTTAACATGTGCTGGAAGCTCGCAGCGCCAGTACTGACGGTGTTCCAGTTGCATTCTGGGACGTTAATGGTGTGGAAGGAGGTGGATCACGTGTCTGATCAAATGTACAGAGAGTCTGTAAATATATACGATATATGCTGTATATCAGAGGCTTATGAGTGTTGCCATGACAACAGCCCACCACGGATGGACACGTCCCTAATTTAGAGGTCAAAGCAGGACACCTGGCTGAGTGGAGCGCCGTTCTTCAGAACTCTAGTGGACCCGTCTGGAGATGCTGGTCAGCGCCACCAGGCTCCGACCCGTTCCGTGGACCCGTTCTGCATCCAGGAGATGTGGGACGGTCGTCCAGCCCAACCAGCGGCGGCTCCAGTAATGTGAATAACGCCTGGTCGGCTCCTGTCACCTGTGCTGCTCACCTGTGTGCACGGAGCACAGGTGAAGCACCTGTGGGCCGCTCCAGCCCGACCGTTTGACTTCACTTTGAAAAATTGTACTAAATATTTGAACACAGTTGTAAGAAAGATTCAAGTGCTTAAATAAATATTCAAGTGAGTTTTGTGTTGTCGTGGTAACCGTGGTTCCTGGAGGAGGAGCCAACAGCTGAATGAGACGGACTCGCTCGGTTTGGACCTCATGTTTTATTGTTTCTGTACAAACAGCTCCGGTTCCTCTTCACACCCGGGAAGGATACAGCATCTGGAACACACACACACACACACACAGCGTGACCTTTGACCCTCGTCTGAGCACTGTTACACACACGCGCCATGAGCCCGGTCCGGCCCGACCCGTTACATTTACCGGCCGCTCCCTCGGGGGGGGCGGGATTTTACCACCTGTAGCATAAAGAGCCACAGACGCCTCCAGAGGAGTTTAACCAGTGCTGATGCCAGCGTTGTCGCCATGGCAACAAACAGCACAAGCGTGGTGTTGGTGGCCCGCGGACACACTGGGACACTGGGGCTGAAGGGCCACCTTGGGAGGCTGCCTTTGAGCAAGGCAGCAGACCCCCAAACACTCAGCATTTCCTGTGCCCGGCCCCGGGGGACGGACGGACCCCCCCCCCCCCCCCCCCCCCCCCCCCACCGGACCGTCGCTAATTTAGAGCCACTGACCCACCGGCGCCACGTTTTCTGACAACCCGACTAGATGAGTCCACCTGAACCAGCGGCAGCACTCGTGCACGTCACTGCCGTGCACGTTTCTTCAGTTTCTCAAAGAGAAAAAGATGTCTTGCTAATGTTATTAAAGTTTGCTTGATGACTTTAGCTTCCCTCAGACGTTAACGAGCGCTGGATAACTCCAGAACCAGCTGGTTAGTTACTGGTCGTAGCTTTGCTGCTTAACACAACCGGGGGGGCTCGGACCAGGGGGGGCCCCAACCGGGGGGGCTCGGACCGGCGGGCTCGGACCGGCGCCACACACTCACCACTCTGATCCGGTGCCCCATGGCCTTGGCCGGAGGTTGCTGCTGAACTTGGCTCGGACCATCCCGCTGCTGCCGTGGGCCCGGGTCACCTTCCCCCAGATCACTCTGGTCTTGTTGGGTTTCCCACCCGGCGTCACCGTGTTCCTACAACCACAGAAAGTCCAGTGAGCTGCTCGGCATGCTGGGAAGTGTAGTGATATTGTCAAAACTATCCCCCAGTCACACCACCCCCCCGCGGGGACCCAGGCGGTACCGCTGGGTCCTCGGGACCTACTTCTTGGCCTTGTAGACGTAGGCGCAGCGCTTGCCCAGGTAGAAGTCCACCTCGTCGCGGGTGTAGCAGCCCTCCACCTTCAGCAGCGCCGTGTGCTCCCGCTGGTTCCGCAGACCACGTTTGTAGCCGGCGAAGATGGCTTTGGACCACAGTCTGGGACACAGGTGAACAGTCAGCACCGACTCTAGCGGCCGTGGAACAGCTTTAGCCGCCAGCAGAAGCAGCGGGACCGAACCGGACCGAACCTTACCTTCCAGGCATTGCGAGTCTTCTCCAGGTGAGTCCACCTGCAGAAACACACCAAACCAACGACATCAGCAGCTGGACCGATTCAACGACCGTAAACAGAGGTTCTGACTCTGACGGTCCAGATGTTCACCTGCAACATCTGCCGAACCGGATTCACGCTGAACACAAACAGTCGGAACCGCGACGGGCTAATTTCCATTAGCCGTAGCCGCGGATACGCCACTGCTTTGTTTACACTTTTATTAACAGTAAGAAAAGGACCGAAGACTTAATTTAACACGATTTAGAAATACACGCTGAGGTTTTACTCAAACCAGAACTTAAACGGTTCGCCGGTCTGTCAGGAGTGTTAGCCGATGTTACTTTAATCCGGACTGAATCTCCACCATCACGGGCTCCAGCCTTGAACTAAATACACCGGAGTGTGGAGCATAAATTCACCATTGACTCACAAACATTATCAAAGTGACGCGAAGCCAATAAACGAAGGAATTTAGTTCTTTATTCAGACATGTTTGCATCCTTACCGTCACTCAGAGGAAAATGGCGGAAAAGGAAGCGCGAAAGGAATCCTGGGAAATAATAGCGAGCAGAGGTGGCCCCGGAGATGCCTGAACAAAATCCTTCTTCTTCGCCTCCTGAGAGCGGCTGGCAAACAGCTCGTGGGCACTTTACCGCCACCTTTTGGACTGGAGTCTGGCGCCAAATACACTCGGGTCGAGGTCCTCGAACTAAGCGCAGTTACTTCTACAAACCTTAAGTTTCTGTTAAAATAAATCCTATGTCCATTTACACGGACCAGCACGTGCGCTCCTGGCCTCTGCAGCACTGTTGGCTTCAGTTTGGGAACCAAGGTCTGGAAGCGATCCTGGCCCGGTCCATCCACACCAGAATCCTGGTCTATGAGCTGCTGCCTCATCCCGCAACTCCTGAATTGTCCTTTTCCATCCCATACATGTGAACCCATGAACACGAGGATGTGAACCCATGAACACGTGGATGTGAACCCATGAACACGAGGATGTGAACCCATGAACCCGAGGATGTGAACCCATGAACACGAGGATGTGAACCCATGAACACGAGGATCTGAACCCATGAACACGTGGATGTGAACCCGTGAACCCATGAACTGCTCCAGGCTGCTGTGTGAGTCTGAACACAGTGAGACCAACCCTAACCCTGAGCCCGTGATGTGAGGGAACACCTGAGCCCGTGATGTGAGGGAACACCTGAGCCCGTGATGTGAGGGGACACCTGAGCCATTGATGAGAGGGAACACCTGAGCCCGTGATGTGAGGGAACACCTGAGCCCATGATGTGAGGGAACACCTGAGCCCGTGATGTGAGGGAACACCTGAGCCATTGATGAGAGGGAACACCTGAGCCCGTGATGTGAAGGAACACCTGAGCCCGTGATGTGAGGGAACACCTGAGCCCGTGATGTGAGGGAACACCTGAGCCCGTGATGAGAGGGAACACCCGAGCCAGTGATGTGAGGGAACACCCGAGCCCGTGATGTGAGGGAACACCCGAGCCCGTGATGTGAGGGAACACCCGAGCCCGTGATGTGAGGGAACACCCGAGCCCGTGATGTGAGGGGACACCCGAGCCCGTGATGTGAGGGAACACCCGAGCCCGTGATGTGAGGGGACACCCGAGCCAGTGATGTGAGGGGACACCCGAGCCAGTGATGTGAGGGAACACCGGAGCCCGTGATGTGAGGGGACACCTGAGCCAGTGATGTGAGGGAACACCTGAGCCCGTGATGTGAGGGAACACCCGAGCCCGTGATGAGAGGGAACACCTGAGCCAGTGATGTGAGGGAACACCTGAGCCAGTTATGAGAGGGAACACCTGAGCCAGTGATGAGAGGGAACACCCGAGCCCGTGATGTGAGGGGACACCTGAGCTCTTCAGCCGCCTCTGCTGCCTCTCTGCCGGGCTCTTCAGCGCCCCCCTCCGGCCTCAACAAACTTTCCTCCACTCCTCACTTCCTGTCTGGTTCCGAGCCCCGTCTGTCTGCCCTCTATTTTCCGGAGTCTTCTGACCTTTGTGGATATCGCGGCTCGGCTCGGCTCGGCTCGGCTTCTTCCAGAGTCACCAGTCGTCCCCTGTCCCGGCTCTTCTTCGACTTCCTCGGAAGCTTTGAACTTGATGTCCGGGACGTGGAGAGCGGATCCCCGCTGCCCTCGCAGGAGCAGGAGCCAGTGTCGTGCCGGTGCCGGTGCCGGTACCGGTGCTCCGGCTCTGATGGATTTTACATAGACTGTGAGTGGAAAATCCAACCATGAACTCTCTGGTGCTAAGGCTAATTAGACCGGGTGCTAATTAGCCGGTGTGCTAACCGGGTCAGTTAAACTCTAGTTAGTTAGCTAGTTAAAGCTAAAGCTGTTAGCTCGGATCGGCTCGAGACCTCCTCAGAATGTGTTAAAGCAGTTGATGTGGCCTGAATCATTCTTTGCTTTACTTTTTAAATGAATTGGTGTTAATTGTGTTCAGTTTGGCGTTTGATAACTTTGTGAAGAGTCGAACTGGGTTTGACGCTCGAACCAGCGAGTCTGAGGTTTATTGGGTTTGTTCTGACTAGACCCGCAGCTTGACTCGGTTTGTGTTAATTTTTGGGTTTAACACGTTCTGTTCTGTAGGTTGAACCTAATTCTGTGGACTCTTTTGAAGCGATGGACGCTGACCCAGTTGATTCCAGGTTCTGTTTAGCCCAGGAATGAAACATTCCATGTTTGGGTTCCTCGTGGTTCTGTGAATGCAGCTGGTTTGGGCCTGATTCGTGGGTCAATGATGGCAGATCTGCACCAGTCACCGACCTCGCTGTGCTGCTGCCGTAAACCTCCCCCGGTGTCCGGGGCCCGTTGTGTCGGGGACTCCGCCACCTCAGAACCGGGCCTGCCCAGGTGCCCTCTGGTGGACGTAGCCTCGGCGTCCAACTTCCGTGACTTCCAGCTGCGACATTTCCATTTGGACCTGAAGCTGAACTTTGCAGTGAAGGAGATGAGTGGTTGGCTGGTTCTAGACCTGGTACCCGTGCAGCCGGGGGTCAAACCCTGGTGCTGGACTCCCACCCTTCCCTGCTCATTCACGCTATAGACTGTAAGGTGCCTGGTGCTGGAGAGGAGCTCCCCAGCTCCCTCACATACAGGGTGGACCCATTCACAGACTTCGGCTCTTCGCTTCACATCACTTTGCCAGTTGGGACGGTGAAACCGGGCCGGCCGGTCCAGATCACGGTCCGATACACCACCACTGACGGACCGGCTGTGAGTTCACCGGACCGCGAGGCGCTGATGGATCTGCTGGTCTGCTTGATGCTGAAGGTGTTTGTGTCGCTGCAGATCTGGTGGCTGGACTCAGAACTGACCTGTGGCCGGACCCGGCCCCTGGTCTTCACGCAGGGCCACTCGGTCTGTAACCGGTCCTTCTTCCCCTGCTTCGACACTCCGGCGGTGAAGAGCACCTACAGCGCCACGGTCAGGGTGAGTCCAGTCCCGGCGCCGCCCCCCCCCCCCCACCACCTGTTGGACTCCTGCTCCTCTCCTTCGCTCCTGCAGGTTCCGGACGGAGTCACGGTTCTGATGAGTGCGTCCCAGAGCTCCTACTCCAAACGGGACCGGGTCTTCCAGTTCTCCATGGAGTTCCCCATCCCGTCCTACCTGGTGGCGCTGGTGGCGGGAGACCTGCAGCACGTCGACGTGGGTCCGCGGTGAGTCCGGCTCCTGGCGCTGTGCTTCCCAGCGCATTATGGGATGGATCTGTCGGGATGACGTCCTCATATTTAGGGAGCAGGAAGTGATGTAACGCCACTCGTGGTTGTCCAGGAGCCGCGTGTGGGCGGAGCCGTGTCTGCTGTCCTGTGCAGCGAAGAACCTGGAGGGCGGCGTGGAGCGCTGGCTCAGCGTGGCGGAGCGGCTCTTCGGGCTCTACCTGTGGGGCAGGTGCGTGGCGAGTGTGAGTGGCGAGTGTGCGTGGCGAGTGTGAGTGGCGAGTGTGCGTGGCGAGTGTGAGTGGAGTGTGTGCGTGGCGAGTGTGAGTGGAGTGTGGCGAGTGTGTGAGTGGCGAGTGTGAGTGTGCGTGGCGAGTGTGAGTGTGAGTGTGCGTGGCGAGTGTGAGTGTGCGTGGCGAGTGTGCGTGGCGAGTGTGTGTGAGTGTGCGTGGCGAGTGTGAGTGTGCGTGGCGAGTGTGAGTGGCGAGTGTGCGTGGAGTGTGGCGAGTGTGTGTGGCGAGTGTGAGTGGCGAGTGTGCGTGCCGAGTGTGAGTGGCGAGTGTGCGTGGCGAGTGAGTGTGCGTGGCGAGTGTGAGTGGCGAGTGTGAGTGTGCGTGGCGAGTGTGCGTGGTGAGTGTGCGTGGCGAGTGTGAGTGTGCGTGGCGAGTGTGAGTGGCGAGTGTGTGCGTGGCGAGTGTGCGTGGCGAGTGTGCGTGGCGAGTGTGAGTGGCGTGTGTGAGTGTGCGTGGCGTGTGCGCGTGGGGAGTGTGCGTGGCGAGTGTGAGTGGCATGTGCGAGTGTCGTGTGCGAGTGTGCGTGGCGAGTGTGCGTGGCGAGTGTGAGTGGAGTGTGGCGTGTGTGCGTGGCGAGTGTGCGTGGCGAGTGTGAGTGGAGTGTGGCGAGTGTGTGAGTGGCGTGTGTGAGTGGAGTGTGGCGAGTGTGTGAGTGGCGTGTGTGCGTGGCGAGTGTGAGTGGCGAGTGTGAGTGGCGTGTGTGAGTGTGAGTGTACGTGGCGAGTGTGCGTGGCGAGTGTGAGTGGCGTGTGTGAGTGTGAGTGTACGTGGCGAGTGTGAGTGGCGTGTGTGAGTGTGAGTGTACGTGGCGAGTGTGAGTGTGCGTGGCGAGTGTGAGTGGCGTGTGTGAGTGTGAGTGTGCGTGGCGAGTGTACGTGGCGAGTGTGAGTGTGCGTGGCGAGTGTGAGTGGAGTGTGGCGAGTGTGTGCGTGGCGAGTGTGAGTGGAGTGTGGCGAGTGTGAGTGTGTGTGGCGAGTGTGAGTGGCGAGTGTGAGTGGCGAGTGTGCGTGGCGAGTGTGCGTGTGCGTGGCGAGTGCGTGGCGAGTGTGTGTGGCGAGTGTGTGTGGCGAGTGTGTGTGGCGAGTGTGTGTGGCGAGTGTGCGTGGCGAGTGTGCGTGGCGAGTGCGTGGCGAGTGTGCGTGGCGAGTGTGAGTGGCGAGTGTGTGGCGAGTGTGTGAGTGGCGAGTGTGCGTGGCGAGTGTGCGTGGCGAGTGTGTGAGTGGCGAGTGTGTGAGTGGCGAGTGTGCGTGGCGAGTGTGCGTGGCGAGTGCGTGGCGAGTGTGCGTGGCGAGTGTGAGTGGCATGTGGCGAGTGTGCGTGGCGAGTGTGAGTGGCATGTGGCGAGTGTGCGTGGCGAGTGTGCGTGGCGAGTGCGTGGCGAGTGCGTGGCGAGTGCGTGGCGAGTGTGCGTGGCGAGTGTGAGTGGCATGTGGGCGAGTGTGCGTGGCGAGTGTGAGTGGCATGTGGCGAGTGCGTGGCGAGTGCGTGGCGAGTGCGTGGCGAGTGTGAGTGGCATGTGGCGAGTGTGAGTGGCGAGTGTGAGTGGCGAGTGTGAGTGGCGAGTGTGCGTGGCGTGAGGTCGTGGCGTGAGGTCGTCCCCCGTCCGCTGACGCTGGCTCCACCCGCAGGTGTGACATCGTCTTCCTGCCCCCCTCCTTCCCCATCGTTGCCATGGAGAACCCGTGCCTCACCTTCATCATCGCCTCCATCTTGGAGAGCAGCGAGTTCCTGCTGATCGACATCATCCACGAGATCGCCCACGGCTGGTTCGGCAACGCCGTGACCAACGCCACCTGGGAGGAGATGTGGCTGAGCGAAGGCCTGGCCACCTACGCCCAGCGCCGCATCACCACGGAGGCCTTCGGTAGCAGCGGGTCGGGGGGGGGGCGCGCCCCCGCGGTACTGACCAGCGTCTGTTCCTCCGCAGGTGAAGCGTTCACCTGTCTGGAAACGGCCGTCAGACTGGACGCCCTCCACAGACAGCTGCGTCTCCTTGGCGACAGCAACCCTGTGAGCAAACTGCAAGTCAAATTTGAAGCAGGTCAAGCACACACTTGTCTGTTCTGCTGTCTTTGTGAGGACATTCACACACTCACACACAGCCACACTCACACACACACACACTCACACACACACACACACAGCACACTCACACAACACACACACACACACACACACTCACACACAGCCACCACACACACACTCACACACACCACACACTCACACACACACACACACACACACACACACAGCCACACACACATCCACACCACACACACACCACACACACACACACACACACTCACACACCCCCCCCTGAACTGTCCTCACGCTGCTGCTCGAGTGCCTGTCAGACCACAGCAGGAGGAACAGGTGCCCACACAGGTGACTCTGTCCACAGGTGTGAACCCCAGCTGTCTGATGAACCTGTTCACCTATGAGAAAGGCTTCTGCTTCGTGGCGTACCTGTCGCAGCTGTGTGGGGATGTGCGACGCTTCGACTGTTTCCTCCGGGTCAGCACACAACACACACACACACACACACACACACACACACACACACACCACACACACACAGCAGACGCCTCAGACGCGTCACATCTGCTGCGTCTCTTTTCAGGACTTTATCTCCAAGTTTAAGTTTCGGAGCGTGGTCGCTCAGGACCTCATCGATTTCTTCCTCAGCTATTTCCCGGACCTCAAGGACACCGCGGTGGCTCAGAGAGAAGGTGGAACCGTCATGTCACCTGTGTCCCCACCCCTGTCCCCACCTGTGTCCCCACCTGTGTCCTGTCCCGGTGTCCTGTCCCCACCTGTGTCCTGTCCCGGTGTCCTGTCCCCACCTGTGTCCTGTCCCGGTGTCCTGTCCCGGTGTCCTGTCCCCACCTGTGTCCTGTCCCGGTGTCCTGTCCCGGTGTCCTGTCCCCACCTGTGTCCTGTCCCGGTGTCCTGTCCCCACCTGTGTCCCCACCTGTGTCCTGTCCCGGTGTCCTGTCCCGGTGTCCTGTCCCAGCGTCCTGTCCCGTGTCCTGTCCCGGTGTCCTGTCCCCACCTGTGTCCTGTCCCGGTGTCCTGTCCCGGTGTCCTGTCCCGGTGTCCTGTCCCCACCTGTGTCCTGTCCCGGTGTCCTGTCCCGGTGTCCTGTCCCCACCTGTGTCCCCACCTGTGTCCTGTCCCGGTGTCCTGTCCTGGTGTCCCCACCTGTGTCCTGTCCCGGTGTCCCCACCTGTGTCCTGTCCCGGTGTCCCCACCTGTGTCCTGTCCCGGTGTCCTGTCCCGGTGTCCACAGGAACCTGTTCATGTGGTTGAGTGTGACCTCACTTCCTGTGTGCAGGGCTGGAGTTCGAGCGCTGGCTCAGCGGCTGTGGCCCCCCCATGTACGAGCCGGACCTGTCCGCCGCGCCGCTCTGACCCGGCCCGTGGAGGACCTGTGTGAGCTGTGGCGCCGTGGCCACGCCCCCCCGACCCGTCCGCCGTGTCCAGATTTGACCTGTCGGCGTGGAGCACGTTCCAGATCGTCCTGTTCCTGGACCACATGCTGGACGTGTCCCCGCTGTCTCACGGTACCGGCTCACGCGGCTCCTGTCTGTAGCGTTGCCATAGCGACCAGGCTGTCCTGTCGCCCTCAGACGTGATGTCGGCGCTGTCTCGCTGTTACGCGTCTCTGTTCGATGGGCTCAACGCCGAGGTCCAGATCCGCTGGTTGCAGATGGTCGTGAGGAGCAGCTTCTACCCAGAGGTTCCTCGAGTGAGGGCCTTCCTGCACAAGCACGTGAGACACAGGAGACACACAGGGGACACAGGAGACACAGGAGACACAGGAGACACACAGGAGACACAGGAGACACAGGAGACACAGGGACACACAGAGACACAGGAGAGACACAGGAGACACAGGAGAGACACAGGAGAGACACAGGAGAGACACACAGGGGACACAGGAAACACAGGAGACCAGGAGACACACAGGAGACACAGGAGACACACAGGAGACACAGGAGACACACAGGAGACACACAGGAGACACAGAAACACAGGAGACACACAGGAGACACAGGAGACACAGGGACACAGGAGACACAGGGACACACAGAGACACACAGGAGACACAGGGGACACAGGAGACACACAGGAGACACACAGGAGACACACAGGAGACACACGTGAGACACAGGAGACACACAGGAGACACAGGAGACACAGGGACACACAGGAGACACACAGGAGACACAGGAGAGACACACAGGAGACACAGGAGAGACCACGAGAGACACAGGAGACACACAGGAGACACAGGAGACACAGGAGACACACAGGGGACACAGGAGACACACAGGAGACACACAGGGGACACACAGGACACACAGAGACACACAGGGACACACAGGAGACACACAGGGGACACACAGGAGACACAGGAGACACACAGGAGACACACACACACACACACAGGAGAGACACAGGAGACACAGGAGACACACAGGAGACACACACAACACCACAGGAGAGACACAGGAGACACACAGAGACACACACAGGAACCACAGGGGACACAGGAGACACACAGGAGACACAGGAGACACACAGGGGACACAGGAGACACACAGAGACACACAGGGGACACAGAGACACACAGAGACACACAGGGGACACAGGAGACACACAGGAGACACACAGGGGACACAGGAGACAACACACACACAGAGAGACACAGGAGACACACAGGAGACACAGGGGACACAGGAGAGACACAGGAGACACAGGAGACACACAGAGACACAGGAGACACACACACACGTGTGAATCGTCTCTTTCTCTTTTTTATCCTGAGATAAAAAGTTGATCTGTGACCCAAACTGACACGTTATTGTTCAGGGTTAAACTCCTGCTGAGGTCAGGGGTCAGCTGCTCTGAGGTCAGAGGTCAGCTGCTCTGAGGTCAGAGGTCAGCTGCTCTGAGGTCAGAGGTCAGGGGTGAATGAAACCTATGATCACATATTTGATTGGCTCCATCAGAACTGCAAGTATCTGATTCTGTGGACGTTTTGCCCCCGGGGTCGTGACCCCATGACCCCTTGCTGTGCCCTGTCTGCAGACCTCCAGGATGTACACCATGCCGCTCTACGATGACCTGGTTGCCGGGGTGATGAAGTGCGTCGCCGTGGAGATTTTCAATCAAACTCATCGTCGCCTTCATCCGAACCTGAGACGGACGCTGCAGCAGATGCTGTTCCAGAGCAGCTCCCCCCCCACCAGCCACAGAGGCCCTGGGCCCAGCCTGCCCCCCCCTCAGCTGCCCCCCTCCCCTCAGCCGCCCCCCTCCCCTCAGCTGCCTCAGCTGCCCCCCTCCCCACCTTTGCCCCCCTCCCCTCAGCTGCCCCCCTCCCCTCAGCTGCCTCAGCTGCCCCCCTCCCCTCAGCTGCCCCCCTCCCCTCAGCTGCCCCCCTCCCCACCTGCTTCCTCCGCCACCAGCAAGTCGGCCACCATTGCTTTACAGGATGTTGATGTGTCTGCGTGAGGTCTGTGTGTCCACTGGGGGCGCGTGGGCGTGTCCATTCGGGGGGCGTGTCCACTCGGGGGGGGGGGGGGGGGGGCGTGACAGGAAGTGCAGCATTCTTCCATCAACCCTGAGAAAGCTGCTTTGGTGCTTTGATCCCGGGACCACCTGAAACGATGGCGTTCCTCGTCTTCAGGTTCTGCTGGTGCTCAGACCAGCTGGAGTCCATCACAGAACCAGAACCAGAACCGGACCAGAACTGTGGGAGCTGCTATGCTTGTGTTCAGATGTGGCCTTTATCTTCTTCCATAAACGGTGGTAAACCTGTGTAACTCTACCTCCCACCCCGACCTGTCAGACGGTCAGGTGACCAGACGGTCAGGTGACCAGACGGTCAGGTGACCAGACGGTCAGGTGACCAACAGCAGCCACACCTGTGTCACCTGTCGCTACCTTCAGCCTTCTCATGGTGCCTTTTCAGCTCAAAGTTGATTCATTTTAACCTGAAAACGTTTAAAAACGTAGAAGCGTAACTGGTTATAACTGGTTAGAAGCTTAACTGGTTATAACTGGTTAGAAAGGTTTTGCAGCCACTTTTCATCCTGTTTAACGTCAAATGAGCAAAAATGACATTTAACTGTAGACGATCTCCTGCCGGTTCAGCCCGATTCTTTAATGAAGCCGGAACATTTGGTGAACCGGGGCGTCGCCTTAGCAACAGTTGCCTTTTCTCCTGTTAATTATGTCAAATGTGGTATTTATTAATTCAGAATTTATTACATTTCTATAGACTAAAAATACAGGTGTAATTACCAGCGACTCATCGCACCATTTCTCTGCTGGTCCGCACGTGCACTTTATTGATTGGACCATACTTGGACGGCCGAACCTGCTAATGAGCCCTGATTAGCGGCCCATACGGTCCTGGTTCTGAGCCAGGCAGCAGAGTTTCTCCGGTAAATTAAGGCATTTTTAACAGCGGTCCGCCACAGGTGCCTGGATCACACCTGTGGAGAAAACCACCCACGAAGGCGTAGAGCTGCTGGCTTCTTCTTCTGTTGCGCGGTCCTTCTAAGCGCCCCCGCCTGTTGAGGGCGCCCCCTGCTGGCCAAAGGTGTTACTGCAAAGATGGCGCCGGTCACGTGCTGCCATCGGGCCGGAAGAGACGTGGTGTGTAGCTGCATAAACTAACTCATTTAAAACGTATTGATCTGTTCAATTATATTTGTACTCACATTTTAATAAAGCTGGATTCTATCCCACAATGCTTTGCTGTTGTATCTTGGTACGTTCTAATGGCGCCTGCATTTATCCACACAGCCTGTGGGCGGCGCTAAACACGCGAATTCATAGGAATTGGTTTTTAAATTACAGACCTGTATGTTGTAGGTGTTTTAGGTGTATTAATAAGAGAGTTAAACCATAAATGAAATGTGTACACACACTCTCTCTCTCTCTCACACACACACACACACACACACACACACAGAGGTCGTGTGGGCTCGTCCCAGGAGCTGGACCACATCACTGGGGGATCAGGATTCTGCTCCTCAGCCGTCAGTCCTGTTCTGTCTGTCGGCCGTTGCCATGGTGCTGTGGATCCAGTTCAGAAAGTTGCCCAGGCGTGTGTAGACGCCGTACTTCCCCTTGGCGGCGCATCTTTCGCCCCAGCTGACGACGCCAGTTAAGAACCAGGTTCCCCGATAATTGACCACGAACGGGCCCCCGCTGTCCCCGCTGCAGGCGTCCTCGTGCACGTCCAGGTACCCAGCACAGAACATGTTGTCTGTGATCACCTGCAGGGCACAGACGTGTCAACGCCGTGAGCGTCTGGTGCCAGGCGTGGCGTGGTTCACCTGTTCCGTGGGGGCGGGGCAGGCGTGGCGTGGTTCACCTGTTCCGTGGAGGCGGTGCAGGCGTCAAACCCCACAACTGGCAAATCCACCTTTCGCAGGAAGCGTGACGACCGTCCCAGGTACTTCGTCACCCCCCAGCCGGACACCTTCCCGTAGTTCCCATCCTGAGCACACACACCTTCAGTGGCAGGGCTGCTCGTTACCATGGAAACGGACACCACCTGGCTCACCTGCAGCAGATACTTGGAGAGGTGGGGGTCTGGGAGGCAGGCCGGGGCCGCTGCGGGCCCCCTGGTGACGGGTCGGGCCAGGTACAGGAGGGCGATGTCACTGTCGAAGGTGAACGAGTGGAAATGAGGGTGAAGGACGACCTCCTGGACCTCGATCCGCTGCTCACCAGGATCGGGTCGGTACTTATCGTAGTCTCCTGCACACACAGACGGTCCCGGGACCACGCGGTTCTGCAGGTGTCAGAACACAGAATCTCAGGACCCGATACGACCCCCCCTTACCCACGGTGACGTGGTCCACCCCGTCCTCCAGACAGTGAGCGGCAGAGACCACCCACTGGTCCGAGATCAGGGTCCCTCCACAGAAACCAGAACCATCAGCCCTGCGCAGCAGGACCTGGACACACACACACACCACACACACACACACACACCACACACACACACACATTGAAGTGTGTACATTAAGCGGTGGAGTACCGAGGAGCGTGTGGACACACCTGCCAGGGACTCCCGCCTCTTTTCTCCAGGACTCCGCCCACAATTCGATGCATCACCTGGTCCTGGGTCAGGTTTGCTCCGTGTTCTGACCCGTTGGCTGTCGCCAGGTGGTCCTCGGTGAGGTTCAGCCCGCCGATGGCGGCGCCCTGCTCCGACTGGTTCCACAGAGAGCGACCTCGGGACAGCAGCGCGTTGTGCTTCCTGCCGCAGGGGAACGTTGCTGGACAGGAAGTTAGGATCGGAAAATGGTGACTTCCTGTTCGCCCCGAACCAAACGGACTTTTCTGTTCTTAACGCTCATGGAGTCATTTTGGGACTATTTTCTGGGGTGGATGAATACATGTCTATACGACAGGTATCGGGTATTCTCCGTCACCTGTTTGGCTGCAGCTGCGTCCATCAGGTTCCAGTTCGTATCCATCAGCACAGCCACACGCAACAGCGCCGCCTGGTGGCTCTGAGCAGTACTGCAGACACCCGCCGTTTCTATGGCGACACGCAATCACCGCTGCGAGTAACACAAGCAGATCCCAACAATCAGGCAAAACTCGCAGGTGTTTGTCTGTTTACCTGAGCCGCAGGTGTTTGTCTGTTTACCTGACTCGCAGGTGTTTGTCTGTTTACCTGAGCCGCAGGTGTTTGTCTGTTTACCTGACTCGCAGGTGTTTGTCTGTTTACCTGAGCCGCAGGTGTTTGTTTGTTTACCTGACTCGCAGGTGTTTGTTTGTTTACCTGACTCGCAGGTGTTTGTCTGTTTACCTGAGCCGCAGGTGTTTGTTTGTTTACCTGACTCGCAGGTGTTTGTTTACCTGAGCCACAGTAGTTTGTTTACCTGACTCGCAGGTGTTTGTTTGTTTACCTGACTCGCAGGTGTTTGTCTGTTTACCTGACTCGCGGGTGTTTGTTTGTTTACCTGACTCGCAGGTGTTTGTTTGTTTACCTGACTCGCAGGTGTTTGTCTGTTTACCTGACTCGCAGGTGTCTGTTTACCTGACTCGCAGGTGTTTGTTTACCTGAGCCACAGTAGTTTGTTTACCTGACTCGCAGGTGTTTGTTTGTTTACCTGACTCGCAGGTGTTTGTCTGTTTACCTGACTCGCAGGTGTTTGTTTGTTTACCTGACTCGCGGGTGTTTGTTTGTTTACCCGACTCGCAGGTGTTTGTTTGTTTACCTGACTCGCAGGTGTTTGTCTGTTTACCTGACTCGCAGGTGTTTGTCTGTTTCCTGACTCGCAGGTGTCTGTTTACCTGACTCGCAGGTGTTTGTCTGTTTACCTGACTCGCAGGTGTCTGTTTACCTGACTCGCAGGTGTTTGTTGTTTACCTGACTCGCAGGTGTTTGTTTGTTTACCTGACTCGCAGGTGTTTGTTTGTTTACCTGACTCGCAGGTGTTTGTCTGTTTCCTGACTCGCAGGTGTCTGTTTACCTGACTCGCAGGTGTTTGTCTGTTTACCTGACTCGCAGGTGTTTGTTTACCTGACTCGCAGGTGTTTGTCTGTTTACCTGACTCGCAGGTGTCTGTTTACCTGACTCGCAGGTCTTGCCGCCATATTGTGGGGGACAGACACACACGGACGCTCCCCGCTCCACCGTGCACCTCCCTCCGTTCTGACAGGGGTTTGTCTGACAAGGGTTCCAATCTAAAATATTTCCGAGCTACACGTGAACACATCACGGCTAATGACGTCATCAGGTGCGTTGAAGACTCAAACATAAAGAAATACAACAGGTGATCCATCAAATCATCCGTTTAAGAGGTTGATCAGCACAGTCACTCACCTCTGTATCTAAACCAGAACTCCAGCTGCAGAAAAGACAAAATAATAAAGATAAACATCTAAAATCAAACCTCCCAAAGTCACGACACAAACTTACCGTTTTCTCGTTGGTGTGAAAGATCTCGGCCGCCTCCTCCTGGGAACACAGTTCCTCGTAGCACTCCCTCTCCAGGTCGCCTGGCAACAGCTCCTCCAGAGAGAACGAGTTCGCTCTTCGCCTCCTGGCGGATGGATGGAGAAGCTGACCAGCTGCCGAGCGACCCAGGAACACTGAAATGACCAGTGTAATTAGCAATTAGCAGAAATTACCCTGATAATCAGCAGAAATGACCCTGATAATCAGCAGAAATTACCCTGATAATCAGCAGAAATTACCCTGATAATCAGCAGAAATGACCCTGATAATCAGCAGAAATTACCCTGATAAACAACAGAAATTACACTGATAATTAGCAGAAATGACCCTGATAAACAGCAGAAATGACCCTGATAATCAGCAGAAATGACCCTGATAATCAGCAGAAATGACCCTGATAAACAGCAGAAATTACCCTGATAATTAGCAGAAATTACCCTGATAATTAGCAGAAATTACCCTGATAATCAGCAGAATTACAGTGATAAACAACAGAAATTACCCTGATAATCAGCAGAAATTACAGTGATAAACAGCAGAAATTACCCTGATAAACAACAGAAATTACCCTGATAATTAGCAGAAATTACACTGATAAACAGCAGAAATTACAGTGATAAACAACAGAAATTACAGTGATAAACAACAGAAATTACAGTGATAAACAACAGAAATTACAGTGATAAACAGCAGAAATTACACTGATAATCAGCAGAAATTACACTGATAAACAGCAGAAATTACACTGATAATTAGCAGAAATTACCCTGATAAACAGCAGAAATTACAGTGATAAACAACAGAAATTACAGTGATAAACAGCAGAATTACACTGATAAACAGCAGAAATTACAGTGATAAACAACAGAAATTACAGTGATAAACAACAGAAATTACACTGATAAACAACAGAAATTACACTGATAAACCAGGACAGCATCGTCCAGGATCAAGACGTAGTTCTTCCCTGTCCAGGCGGGTCCGGCCTGTCCCCAGCCAGTCCGGCCTGTCCCCAGCCAGTCCGGCCTGTCCCCAGCCAGTCCGGCCTGTCCCCGTCTCCCGTCACCTGGTGGTCACTCACCTGTGCACTGAGCCAGAGCAGCCAGGAGCAGCACGCTGGACACACTCACGACCACTGACGGCTGCATGTCTGAGGACCAACGATCAGGTGACCAACCGTCAGATCAAACTGGCCTTTGGGAGAAAAAGAGGAAAGTTTAGACAGAAAAGCCCAACACGGTGCTAAAGTCCCTTCTGATCCGACTCCGGAGGGTTCTGAGGCCACGGTCCAAACTGGGCCGATCACCTGATCTTTGAGCACCAACCAAATATTGACACAGACGTGACACGCAGGGCAGAACACAGACGACCAGCTGAAACCTGTTTTCTCCACAAACGCGTCTAAAGGTTTCATCACGTCTGTTTCAACATTTTTGCTCATTTCCGGTTTAATTATTTTATAATTATTATTTAATTAATTAAGTTTTTAGGGTTGAATTTCCCCTGAAAGCGTGAGAGAAGGAAGGAGGGTTGAAATCAGAGGACTTTATTTTCAGGTTTTTCTGTACACGCTCACATGACCGGGACCTGTGTGACTTCATAAATACTCAATAAATACGGACGGACGAGCGGCGGCGGAGGACCAGAGCTTCCAGAACCCCTTCAGCCGCTCCGATGGGTCAGAACTCTGACATCACGAGTGCTGATGTGACCCGACTGATGACGTCGATACGTTCAGGACGCCAGAAACAGGTCAAACCGTTGATATGAAGCTGCGACGTCATCAGTCAGGCTGTGACATCATCAGTCAGGCTGTGACATCATCAGTCGGGCTGCGACGTCATCAGTCAGGCTGTGACATCACCAGTCAGGCTGTGACATCACCAGTCGGGCTGTGACATCATCAGTCGGGCTGTGACATCATCAATCAGGCTGTGACATCATCAGTCAGGCTGTGACGTCACCAGTCGGGGTGTGACATCATCAGTCGGGCTGTGACGTCACCAGTCAGGTGACCTGCTGAGGCTGCTTCTATCGGCAGCTCGTTGGGTTTCGTGGTCCCTTCAGGCGTCGTCGCATCTGATTCTGAAATGATCCTGTGGATGATGAAGGTTCTGCTGCAGGTTCGGGGCCAGAACTCAAGTTCACAACGAGGTCCAGATCCGTTCGGTCATGTGTTGGTTCCAAGCTGCCTGATTGGCTGCTGTGTCCAGTCACAAGGCACCAGTAGGTCTCACCAGCTCCAGCTGCTGGCTGAGGGTCATGTGATCGGGAGGGTCACGTGACTGGGACAGGTGAGAAGGATCAGAGCGGCGGGGGCGTGGCGTGGGCGTGGCCGTGGTGGCTCCGCCCCCCCCCGCGGCCTCAGGCCTCGCTGGCACTGCTGCTCCTGCTCAGCTCCCGGATGCCCTGGAGGATCCTCTTGATGTGGCCCACCTTGGTCACGCCCAGGTCCTGAAAGAACCACAGCTCGTTAACGTTAACGGCTTCACTCTGCAACAGCCTGGACGGGAGCACAACAGCTACCTTCAGGTCTCTCCTCTCAAGGTGGATAAGCTCCGCCCCACGGACGTCATGTCCAATAAAGATGTCCTTATACTCCGTCAGACACAGGTGGTCCAGCCAGGCCCCCACCTCCTCTGTCCCCCACTGGTGAACTGTCCCCCAGGAAGGAGGAGAGGAAACATCAGAGGATACAGAAGGATCCTTCATAGGGACCAAGGTCACGCAGGCGTCCGCCCACAGGTCAGCAGAGCCAGGACAAGGTCTCACCTGGCAGGGACAAGGTCTCACCTGGCAGGGACAAGGTCTCACCTGGCAGGGACAAGGTCTCACCTGGCAGGGACAAGGTGGCACACGTCTCTTTGTTCTTGTTGTTTTTGTCTTTCTTGAACTTGGGGACGAGACGGAATTTCGCAACCCGACTTCGCTTTGAGAAATCTGTCATAGGACCCTGCAGACAGACAGGCAGACAGGTGAGCAGGCAGACAGGTGAGCAGGCAGACAGGTGAGCAGGCAGACAGGTCAGCGGCACCATCTGACCTCATGATCCGACGGGTCGATGACGGGACACAACCAGGACACATCAGCCAGCTGACGGAGCTGCAGAGCAACAGAACCCAGAGCTGCGTTCAGCTGCTCCTGTTGGGGGGGGTCCAACTGCTGCACACAACACACACACACGCACACGCGCACCACACACACACACACACACACACACACACACACACACACACACACAGTCAGAACCACAGCGGGGCGGGGCCACTCTCAGGAGCCAGACGTTACCATCGACATCTTCCCAGTGAGCAGCAGCTCCGTCTCTTTCAGCAGAACCTTCACGTTAACGACCATCTGGAGGACGACGCTACAGCTGAGGGACTGAGAGGTGAGACAGGCAGGGGAGAGGGAGACAGGGGGGGGAGAGACAGACAGGGGGGGGAGAGAGAGACAGGGGAGAGAGAACAGGGGAGAGAGAGAGAGAGACAGGGGAGAGAGACAGGGGAGAGGAGGAGAGAGAGGAGAGAGGACAGGGGGGAGAGGAGAGAGACAGGGGAGAGAGGAGAGACAGGGGAGGGAGAGAGAGGAGAGACAGGGGGAGGAGGAGAGAGACAGGGGAGAGAGACAGGGGGGGGAGAGAGGAGAGAGAGAGACAGGGGAGAGAGAGGAGAGAGAAAGGGGAGAGAGAGGAGAGAGAACAGGGGAGAGAGGAGAGAGAACGGGGAGAGAGGAGGAGACAGGGGAGAGACAGGGGAGAGAGAAACAGGGGAGAGAGAGACAGGGGAGAGAGAGGAGAGAGACAGGGGGAGAGGAGAGAGACAGGGGAGAGAGGAGAGGACAGGGGAGAGAGGAGAGACAGGGGGGGGAGAGAGAGGAGAGAGACAGGGGAGAGAGAGGAGGAGAGACAGGGGAGGGAGAGAGAGGAGAGAGGACAGGGGAGAGAGGAGAGAGACAGGGGAGAGAGGAGAGAGACAGGGGAGAGAGGAGGAGACAGGGGAGAGAGAGGAGAGAGAGGACAGGGGAGAGAGAGGAGAGAGACAGGGGGAGAGGAGAGAGACAGGGGAGAGAGGAGAGAGAAGGGGAGAGAGGAGAGAGACAGGGGGGAGAGGAGAGAGACAGGGGAGAGAGAGGAGAGAAGGGGAGAGAGGGAGAGAAAGGGGAGAGAGAGGAGAGACAGGGGAGAGAGGAGAGAGACAGGGGAGAGAGAGGAGAGAGACAGGGGAGAGAGGAGAGAGAAAGGGGAGAGAGAGGAGAGAGACAGGGGAGAGAGAGGAGAGACAGGGGGGGGAGAGAGGAGAGAGACAGGGGAGAGAGGAGAGAGACAGTGGAGAGAGGAGAGAGACAGGAGAGAGAGAGGAGGAGAGAGAGACAGGGGAGAGAGAGGAGAGAGACAGGGGAGAGAGAGGAGAGACAGGGGAGAGAGAGGAGAGAGACAGGGGAGAGAGGAGAGAGACAGGGGAGAGAGGAGAGAGACAGGGGAGAGAGAGGAGAGAGACAGGGGAGAGAGAGACAGGGGAGAGAGAGACAGGGGAGAGAGAGACAGGGGAGAGAGGAAGAGACAGGGGAGAGACAGACATGGAGAGAGAGACAGGGGAGAGAGAGAGAGAGAGGAGAGAGACAGGGGAGAGACAGGGGAGAGACAGACATGGAGAGAGAGACAGGGGAGAGAGGAGAGACAGGGGAGAGAGAAACAGGGGGGGGAGAGAGAGACAGGGGAGAGAGAGAGAGAGAGAACAGGGGAGAGAGAGGAGAGACAGGGGAGAGACAGACATGGAGAGAGAGACAGGGGAGAGAGGAGAGAGACAGGGGAGGGAGAGAGAGGAGACAGGGGAGAGAGGAGGAGAGGAGAGAGACAGGGGAGAGAGAGGAGAGAGACAGGGGAGAGAGAGGAGAGAGACAGGGGAGAGACAGACATGGAGAGAGAGACAGGCAGAGTCAGCGAGGTGCAGGTGCCAGCAGCGGCCCCCAGATGTTCAGCCCGTTACCCCGGAGCCTTTGGAGTCTGCGTAGACCACGTCCATGGCCTTGGAGCTGGCGTTGACCGCGTGGGCCAGTTCCTGTTCCAGACTGTGGTGGGACTGGGCCACCTCCCGGATGCTGAAAGACCAGAGACGGCTCAGCACAGGTGCTGCCCTCAGCGGGGCCAGTGAGCGTGCGTCACCTGTGGATCAGCGCTCCGGCCGCCTGACCAAAGGCACTGATGAGGGAAGCCTCCTCCTCCGAGACCACCTCCGGCTGGGGGGACAGGGGGGGCAGGGGGGGCAGGGCTGGGGAGGGACGGGGGAACTCACACCTCTGCTTGTCCTCCCACGACTTCAGGGTGCTTTCAAAGGCCTGAGACACACACACACACACACACACACACACACACACACGCGCACACACACGCGCACACACACACCACACACACACACGCGCACACACACGCGCACACACACGCACACACACACACACACACACACACACGCACACGCACACACACAGAGACACACACGCGTTGTCATTTATGCTTCGGCGGAATGTCGTCTGGGCGCAGCATTAGCAGACGGTTGCCTAGGTTACTACGCATCGTCCTGAGATCCTTTGGACCAGATCCTTCTGGATCAGATCCTTCTGGACCAGATCCTTCTGGATCAGATCCTTCTGGATCAGATCCTTTGGACCAGATCCTTCTGGACCAGATCCTTCTGGACCAGATCCTTTGGATCAGATCCTTCTGGACCAGATCCTTTGGATCAGATCCTTCTGGACCAGATCCTTCTGGATCAGATCCTTTGGACCAGATCCTCTGGATCAGATCCTTCTGGACCACCTTGGCCAAAACACTAAGAGTTCTAATCCACTCAGAGAAGGATCAACTGGCCTTAAGGTGGGATCCCGGAATTCTGTGAGAGCAAAATGTGATTATGTGAACGGGGATCTGGAAACCCTCCGGTCCAGGACGACGGTGTCGCCAGTGGGCAGAACTCACTCTGTCCCGGGTCAAAGTCTGGGTCCGGTTCTTGTGAATGATCTTGATGTAACCTGGAGGCTGGACCCAGGCTTCTCCATCCACCTGCACCGGCACACCTTCATCCCCCAGGATGGTGATCTTTACCGTCCGACACTGTGGGGGACAGAGGAGGTCAGGGAGGGGGACAGAGGAGGTCAGGGAGGGGGACAGAGGGACAGAGGAGGTCAGGGAGGGGGACAGAGGAGGTCAGGGAGGGGGACAGAGGAGGTCAGGGAGGGGGACAGAGGGACGGGGACGGAGGGATGGTGGGACAGAGGAGGTCAGGGAGGGGGACAGAGGAGGTCAGGGAGGGGGACAGAGGGACAGAGGAGGTCAGGGAGGGGGACAGAGGAGGTCAGGGAGGGGGACAGAGGAGGTCAGGGAGGGGGACGGGGACACAGAGGAGGTCAGGGAGGGGGACGGAGGGACAGAGGAGGTCAGGGAGGGGGACAGAGGAGGTCAGGGAGGGGGACAGGGGGACAGAGGAGGTCAGGGAGGGGGACAGAGGAGGTCAGGGAGGGGGACAGAGGGACAGAGGAGGTCAGGGAGGGGGACGGAGGGACAGAGGAGGTCAGGGAGGGGGACGGAGGAGGTCAGGGAGGGGGACGGAGGGACAGAGGAGGTCAGGGAGGGGGACGGGGGGACAGAGGAGGTCAGGGAGGGGGACAGAGGAGGTCAGGGAGGGGGACGGAGGGACGGGGACGGAGGAGGGATGGTGGGACAGAGGAGGTCAGGGAGGGGGACGGGGGGACGGGGGACGGAGGAGGTCAGGGAGGGGGACAGAGGAGGTCAGGGAGGGGGACGGGGGACGGAGGAGGTCAGGGAGGGGGACGGAGGGACAGAGGGACGGGGACGGAGGAGGTCAGGGAGGGGGACGGAGGGACAGAGGGACGGGGACGGAGAGAGGTCAGGGGGGGGGACGGAGGGACAGAGGAGGTCAGGGAGGGGGACGGGGGACGGAGGAGGTCAGGGAGGGGGACGGAGGGACGGAGGAGGTCAGGGAGGGGGACGGAGGGACAGAGGGACGGAGGAGGTCAGGGAGGGGGACGGAGGACAGAGGGACGGAGGAGGTCAGGGACGGGGGACGGAGGGATGGTGGACAGAGGGGTCAGGGAGGGGGACAGAGGGACGGAGGGACGGCGTCCCAGACCGACGGGGGGACAGAGGGACAGAGGAGGTCAGGAGGGGGACAGAGGGACGGAGGGACGGCGTCCCAGACCGACGGGGGGACAGAGGGACGGCGTCCCGGACCGACGGGGGGACAGAGGGACGGCGTCCAGACGGACGGGGGACGGAGGGACGGCGTCCCGGAGCAGAGACAGAAACAGGCGCCCACCTGAGCGATGCGGTGCTGCTGCAGGTTGATGACGCGGGACACGGCCATCTGCATGCTGCCGAACACAGCCACCACCTCCAGGATCTTGTCATCAAAGGAAGGAGCGGTGAAGTTCTGAGGAGGACAGACAGGTAACCAGCGGGAGGAAGGACAGACCGGCAGGACACGCGGGTCCTGAGAGTGAGACAGGCTCGGTCCTCACGTCGTCCTCTTTGGTGCCGCCCCAGAAGTTGGTTCCTCCTGCGTAGCTGGGGATGTTGAGCACAGCGATGCCCTGCAGGCTGGGCAGGGGGATGGGCCGCCCGTCACACTGCCGCACATCAAAGACATCAAAGACGTCAGCACCGACAGCTTCCCCCCACGCTCCTGTCAGAGTGCGGTTCCGACCCGGTCCAGGCGCACTCACCTCCAGAAGAACCCTTTGTTCCAGGTTCTTGTAGGTTCTGTGCAGGAGCTCTTTGGTTCCAAGGACACCGTACCACATCATGTTCTTGGTGCGACTCCTAAACAACCACAATACCGGCAGGTTTATCTTCCCAACTCCAGGACAGCGTCCACGCCCACGTCCACGTCCACGTCCACGTCCACACCCACATCCACGCCCACATCCACGCCCACGTCAACACCCACGTCCACGCCCACATCCACGTCCACGCCCACATCCACACCCACGTCCACATCCACGCCCACATCCACGCCACACCCACATCCACGCCCACGTCAACACCCACATCCACGCCCACATCCACGTTCCACATCCACGCCCACGTCCACGCCCACATCCACGCCCACGTCCACGCCCACATCCACGTCCTACCTGCACTTCTCTGGGTGTTCGTCTCGTTTGTTGTTAAAGTCCAAGGAGATTTTGGCGTCCAGGCCGATCCCGAAGTAGTTGTTCATGACGCATTTCTCAGTGTAGCAATCCCTGAACACACACACACGGTTGTGATGCCAGCCCACGCCGTGAGACAGGCTCCGCCCCTCCCCAGGTAGAACACTCCGCCCCCTCCCCAGGTAGATCACCGCGGGGGACTCACATGTTGTCGAGATCACAGCTGAACGGATCCGCGTTCACCAGCAGTCGACTGATCACTGAGCTACTGCAGAGCGAGCCTGAAAGGACTCGGAGACCTACACACACACACACACACACAGGTGAACACACACACACACAGGTGAACACGGCCCCACTCTCAAGCAGCAGGGCAGCTGAGTGAGGCATCTTACCGGGGTAGAGGATCTTTGTGTTTAACATGGGCATGTTGTCCCTGCTTCCTGTCTGTCCAGGAAGTGATGCGGAGCTGCCCAGCGACAGGCTGCCTTTACTCATCAGCTTCTCACAGGGTGTCTTACTGACTGTACAGACAGGTGGCAGGTTACCATGGAAACTCACCGCGGCCCACCGTTAGCATTAATGCTGCTACAGCTAGCTCCAGGAGCGCTGACCTCTGCGAGCGCTCCGGCTCTTCAGGCCGTAGGACTGCAGAGACACTTTGTCCTCCTCCAGCTCCTCGTACTCTTCCTCAGCCAGACCCTCCTCTTCCTCCTCGCGGCTCAGAGGGAACAGCTGCTGCTGCGTCTGGGCGTTCTGCTCGTCCACCGCTGGGGTCACAGGGCAAACGGGGCTTTTAACGTCAGGTTACAGGGCAAACGGGGCTTTTAACGTCAGGTTACAGGGCAAACGGGGCTTTTACGTCAGGTTAGAGGGCAAACGGGGCTTTAACGTCAGGTTACAGGGCAAACGGGGCTTTTAATGTCAGGTTAGAGGGCAAACGGGGCTTTTAACGTCAGGTTACAGGGCAAACGGGGCTTTTAATGTCAGGTTAGAGGGCAAACGGGGCTTTTAACGTCAGGTTACAGGGCAAACGGGGCTTTTAATCTCAGGTTAGAGGGCAAACGGGGCTTTTAACGTCAGGTTAGAGGGCAAACGGGGCTTTTAACGTCAGGTTACAGGGCAAACGGGGCTTTTAATGTCAGGTTAGAGGGCAAACGGGGCTTTTAACGTCAGGTTAGAGGGCAAACGGGGCTTTAACGTCAGGTTAGAGGGCAAACGGCTTTTTAATCTCAGGTTAGAGGGCAAACGGGGCTTTTAACGTCAGGTTAGAGGGCAAACGGGGCTTTTAACGTCAGGTTAGAGGGCAAACGGGGCTTTTAACGTCAGGTTAGAGGGCAAACGGGGCTTTTAATGTCAGGTTAGAGGGCAAACGGGGCTTTTAAGGTCAGGTTAGAGGGCAAACGGGGCTTTTAACGTCAGGTTACAGGGCAAACGGGGCTTTTAATGTCAGGTTAGAGGGCAAACGGGGCTTTTAACGTCAGGTTACAGGGCAAACGGGGCTTTTAATGTCAGGTTAGAGGGCAAACGGGGCTTTTAACGTCAGGTTAGAGGGCAAACGGGGCTTTTAACGTCAGGTTACAGGGCAAACGGGGCTTTTAATGTCAGGTTAGAGGGCAAACGGGGCTTTTAACGTCAGGTTACAGGGCAAAACGGGGCTTTTAATGTCAGGTTAGAGGGCAAACGGGGCTTTTAACGTCAGGTTAGAGGGCAAACGGGGCTTTTAATCTCAGGTAGAGGGCAAACGGGGCTTTTAACGTCAGGTTAGAGGGCAAACGGGGCTTTTAACGTCAGGTTAGAGGGCAAACGGGGCTTTTAACGTCAGGTTACAGGGCAAACGGGGCTTTTAATGTCAGGTTAGAGGGCAAACGGGGCTTTTAACGTCAGGTTACGGGCAAACGGGGCTTTTAACGTCAGGTTAGAGGGCAAACGGGGCTTTTAAGGTCAGGTTAGAGGGCAAACGGGGCTTTTAAGGTCAGGTTAGAGGGCAAACGGGGCTTTTAACGTCAGGTTACAGGGCAAACGGGGCTTTTAATGTCAGGTTAGAGGGCAAACGGGGCTTTTAACGTCAGGTTACAGGGCAAACGGGGCTTTTAATGTCAGGTTAGAGGGCAAACGGGGCTTTTAAGGTCAGGTCACAGGGCAAACGGGGCTTTTAATGTCAGGTTAGAGGGCAAACGGGGCTTTTAATGTCAGGTTAGAGGGCAAACGGGGCTTTTAAGGTCAGGTTACAGGGCAAACGGGGCTTTTAATGTCAGGTTACAGGGCAAACGGGGCTTTTAACGTCAGGTTACAGGGCAAACGGGGCTTTTAACGTCAGGTTAGAGGGCAAACGGGGCTTTTAACGTCAGGTTACAGGGCAAACGGGGCTTTTAATGTCAGGTTAGATTGTTTAATGTCAGGTTAGAGGGCAAACGGGGCTTTTAAGGTCAGGTTAGAGGGCAAACGGGGCTTTTAATGTCAGGTTAGAGGGCAAACGGGGCTTTTAAGGTCAGGTTACAGGGCAAACGGGGCTTTTAATGTCAGGTTAGAGGGCAAACGGGGCTTTTAACGTCAGGTTAGAGGGCAAACGGGGCTTTTAATCTCAGGTTAGAGGGCAAACGGGGCTTTTAACGTCAGGTTAGAGGGCAAACGGGGCTTTTAACGTCAGGTTAGAGGGCGGCAAACGGGGCTTTAACGTCAGGATGGAGGGCAAACGGGGCTTTTAAGGTCAGGTTACAGGGCAAACGGGGCTTTTAATGTCAGGTTAGAGGGCAAACGGGGCTTTTAAGGTCAGGTTACAGGGCAAACGGGGCTTTTAATGTCAGGTTAGAGGGCAAACGGGGCTTTTAACGTCAGGTTAGAGGGCAAACGGGGCTTTTAACGTCAGGTTACAGGGCAAAACGGGGTTTTAATGTCAGTTAGAGGGCAAACGGGGCTTTTAACGTCAGGTTACAGGGCAAACGGGGCTTTTAATGTCAGGTTAGAGGGCAAACGGGGCTTTTAATCTCAGGTTAGAGGGCAAACGGGGCTTTTAATCTCAGGTTAGAGGGCAAACGGGGCTTTTAACGTCAGGTTAGAGGGCAAACGGGGCTTTTAACGTCAGGTTAGAGGGCAAACGGGGCTTTTAACGTCAGGTTCACGGCAAACGGGGCTTTTAATGTCAGGTTAGAGGGCAAACGGGGCTTTTAACGTCAGGTTACAGGGCAAACGGGGCTTTTAACGTCAGGTTAGAGGGCAAACGGGGCTTTTAATCTCAGGTTAGAGGGCAACGGGGCTTTTAACGTCAGGTTAGAGGGCAAACGGGGCTTTTAACGTCAGGTTACAGGGCAACGGGGCTTTTAATGTCAGGTTAGAGGGCAAACGGGGCTTTTAACGTCAGGTTAGGGGCAAGGGGGGTTTTAGAGGGCAAACGGGGCTTTTAACGTCAGGTTAGAGGGCAAACGGGGCTTTTAATCTCAGGTTAGAGGGCAAACGGGGCTTTTAACGTCAGGTTAGAGGGCAAACGGGGCTTTTAACGTCAGGTTAGAGGGCAAACGGGGCTTTTAATGTCAGGTTAGAGGGCAAACGGGGCTTTTAATGTCAGGTTAGAGGGCAAACGGGGCTTTTAACGTCAGGTTAGAGGGCAAACGGGGCTTTTAATGTCAGGTTAGAGGGCAAACGGGGCTTTTAATGTCAGGTTAGAGGGCAAACGGGGCTTTTAATCTCAGGTTAGAGGGCAAACAGGGCTTTTAAGGTCAGGTTAGAGGGCAAACGGGGCTTTTAAGGTCAGGTTACAGGGCAAACGGGGCTTTTAATGTCAGGTTACAGGGCAAACGGGGCTTTTAACGTCAGGTTAGAGGGCAAACGGGGCTTTTAACGTCAGCAGGTTACAGGGCAAACGGGGCTTTTAACGTCAGGTTAGAGGGCAAACGGGGCTTTTAATCTCAGGTTACAGGGCAAACGGGGCTTTTAACGTCAGGTTAGAGGGCAAACGGGGCTTTTAATGTCAGGTTAGAGGGCAAACGGGGCTTTTAACATCACCATAAGCTTTCTGCCTGTCTCTGTCCCACCCCCGTCCCCCCTGTCCCACCCCCCTGTCTCTGTCCCACCCCCCTGTCTGTCCCAACCCTGTCCCACCCCCGTCTCTTTCCACCCACCTGTCCCCGTCCCACCCCCGGCTCCCCCTGTCCCCCCCCGTCCCACCCCCTTGTCCCCGTCCCACCCCCCTGTCTCTGTCCCACTCCCGTCTCTTTCCCACCCCCTGTCCCCGTCACCGTCCCACCTTGTCCCCACCCGGCTCCCCCTGTCCCCCCCCGTCCCCCCGTCCACCCCCCCGTCTCTTTCCCACCCCCTGTCCCCGTCCCACCCCCCTGTCTTGTCCCACTCCCGTCTCTTTCCCACCCCCTGTCCCCCGTCCCCCTGTCCCACCCCCGGCTCCCCCTGTCCCACCCCCTGTCCCACTCCCGTCTCTTTCCCACCCCCTGTCCCCGTCCCACCCCCCTGTCTCTGTCCCACTCCCGTTCTTTCCCACCCCCGGCTCCCCCTGTTCCCGTCCCCCCCCCGTCCCCCCGTCCTACCTTTCTCGGTGTGCTCAATGATCTGTCTGATGGCTTTCTTCAGGCTGTTGGCCCTCAGCATCAGCTGCTCTCTGGGTTTGAAGATGGCAGCAGCTGAGGGGGGGGGGGCAGGTGTCCAGGGGGGGCAGGTGTGAGGAGGAGGATGGTGGTGAGGAAGAGGAGGGAGTGTGATGCCCTCTGCCTCCTGCTCCTCAGCAATGGTTGGGGGGGGGCAGGATGGGCTACGGGGGAGGCCTGGGACTCCTCATTCAGGGTCTTCAGCAGAGAGTCCAGTTTCTCCTTCAGCACGCCGCACTGCCCCGCCCACAGACAGGTCTAATCAGATTACCCCAGGTCTAATCAGATTACCCCAGGTCTAATCAGATTACCCCCCACCCACTCCACCCTACCTTCTTGGCCATGGCCTCCGACTCCTCAGAACTCTCCGTGTTTTTTTCGTAGGCTTTACCAACACGAGCCACGAAGTCCTTCACTGTCTCACAGAGGACCCTGTTAGCACGAGGACAGGCAGACAGGCAGGCAGACAGACAGGTTATTATGGACCCTATGTCTGACACACCGGCAGGCAGACAGACAGGTTATTATGGACCCTACGTCTGACACACCGGCAGGCAGACAGACAGGTTATTATGGACCCTATGTCTGACACACTGGCAGGCAGACAGACAGGCAGACAGACAGGTTATTATCGACCCTATGTCTGACACACCGGCAGGCAGACAGGCAGGCAGACAGACAGGTTATTATCGACCCTATGTCTGACACACACCGGCAGGCAGACAGACAGGTTATTATCGACCCTATGTCTGACACACTGGCAGGCAGACAGGCAGGCAGACAGACGGGTTATTATAGACCCTATGTCTGACACACCGGCAGGCAGACAGACAGGTTATTATAGACCCTATGTCTGACACACTGGCAGGCGGACGGACGTACTTGGCAGAGGAGATGACAACAGAGTGCTGGTCTGAGGTCAGGATCTTGGACAGGTGAGCAGCCACCGAGTCCTCATATGTCAGGATTTGCTGCACCTGGATCAGAGACACTGGGTCAGTACAGGTGAGGTCAGCACAGGTGAGGTCAGCACAGGTGAGGTCATTACAGGTGAGGTCAGCACAGGTGAGGTCAGCACAGGTGAGGTCATTACAGGTGAGGTCATTACAGGTGAGGTCAGCACAGGTGAGGTCAGCACAGGTGAGGTCAGTACAGGTGAGGTCAGTACAGGTGAGGTCATTACAGGTGAGGTCAGCACAGGTGAGGTCAGCACAGGTGAGGTCATTACAGGTGAGGTCAGCACAGGTGAGGTCAGTACAGGTGAGGTCATTACAGGTGAGGTCAGCACAGGTGAGGTCAGCACAGGTGAGATCAGCACAGGTGAGGTCAGTACAGGTGAGGTCAGCACAGGTGAGGTCAGTACAGGTGAGGTCATTACAGGTGAGGTCAGCACAGGTGAGGTCAGCACAGGTGAGGTCAGCACAGGTGAGGTCAGCACAGGTGAGGTCAGTACAGGTGAGGTCAGTACAGGTGAGTTCCTGTGGCAGCAGCACCGATGTCTTTACCTCAGAGTCCTCGCTGCAGTCTTCCGTTACCGTGGATACAGAATGTTTCCGTGGAAATTTGGTCTCGTATACCATGATGCTCCACCTGCAGCCAGAATAGGGGCATCAGTCACCTGTCTCTCTCTCATCAGTCCCCTGTCTCTCTCTCATCAGTCCCCTGTCTCTCATCAGTCCCCTGTCTCTCTCTCATCAGTCCCCTGTCTCTCATCAGTCCCCTGTCTCTCTCTCATCAGTCCCCTGTCTCTCTCTCATCAGTCCCCTCTCTCTCATCAGTCCCCTGTCTCTCTCTCATCAGTCCCCTGTCTCTCTCTCATCAGTCCCCTGTCTCTCTCTCATCAGTCCCCTGTCTCTCATCAGTCCCCTGTCTCTCATCAGTCCCCTGTCTCTCTCTCATCAGTCCCCTGTCTCTCTCTCATCAGTCCCCTGTCTCTCTCTCATCAGTCCCCTGTCTCTCATCAGTCCCCTGTCTCTCATCAGTCCCCTGTCTCTCTCTCATCAGTCCCCTGTCTCTCTCTCATCAGTCCCCTGTCTCTCATCAGTCCCCTGTCTCTCTCTCATCAGTCCCCTGTCTCTCATCAGTCCCCTGTCCTCTCTCTCATCAGTCCCCTGTCTCTCTCTCATCAGTCACCTGTCTCTCTCTCATCAGTCCCCTGTCTCTCATCAGTCCCCTGTCTCTCATCAGTCCCCTGTCTCTCTCTCATCAGTCCCCTGTCTCTCTCTCATCAGTCCCCTGTCTCTCATCAGTCCCCTGTCTGTCCTCACCTGTCGAGCATCTTGGTGCTGGCCCGCTCCAGTTTCTCCAGTATCTGGGGCAGCTGAGTGTCATCATCACAGGCAGAACCCCAGCCCAGAACTCTGGCCAGGTCGTTGCCGGTGCCCAGAGGGAGAACTCCCAGCTGACACTGGAAACACAGGCTAACCGGTTAGCTGCAGGTCTTCAGACCCCCCCGCACAGGTGTGCTGCCCGTTCACCTGTGCGTACGTGGCTGGTACCTGTTTGTGCAGCGTGAGGGTGTCGATCTCAGACAGAACCCAGCCGACGCTGCCGTCTCCTCCACACACCAAAATCCTGAAGGTGTCAAACTTCTGGAACAGACGCAGCCTGAGAGAGACAGTGTGTGAGACAGGGCCGGTGGACAGAGGCCGTCGGCGTCCCCTCCCGTCTCACCCCAGGTGTGGGCCTCCGTTCATCAGGTCGAACACCTGCGCCGGGTTCAGCAGCTGTTTGAAGCGCCGCAGGAACTTGACGCCCTGATTGTCTCCACTCTTAGAGTTGACGAACACCAGCAGGGGGCTGGTGCAGGACGGGGGACAGGAGGCCTTCCAGAACCCTGCGCACAGACCCGGGGTCAAGGTTAGGGTTAGGGTCAGGGTCAGGGTCAGGGTCAGGGTTAGGGTTAGGTTAGGGTCAGGTCAGGGTCAGGGTTAGGTTAGGGTCAGGGTTAGGGTCAGGGTCAGGGTCAGGGTTAGGTTAGGGTCAGGGTCAGGGTCAGGGTCAGGGTCAGGGTTAGGGTCAGGGTTAGGGTCAGGGTCAGTGTTAGGGTTAGGTTAGGGTTAGGGTCAGGGTCAGGGTCAGGGTCAGGGTTAGGGTTAGTGTTAGGGTCAGTGTTAGGGTTAGGTTAGGTTAGGGTCAGGGTCAGGTTAGGTTAGGGTTAGGTTAGGGTTAGGGTCAGGGTCAGGGTCAGTGTTAGGGTCAGGGTCAGGGTTAGGTTAGGGTCAGGGTCAGGGTTAGGTTAGGGTCAGGGTCAGGGTTAGGGTCAGGGTCAGGGTTAGGGTTAGGGTTAGGGTTAGGGTTAGGGTTAGGCTCCGCCCGTAACAAGGTGAGTCTCACCGTCAGAGTCGATGCTGTTGAGCGCCGTGGGAGGGATGACGGACACTTTACACTGGCCCAGAGGACACTTGGAGGACAGCAGGTCCTTACAGCCTGAGTGCACCTAAAGGACACCAAAGGTGGACGTTTGGGAGACATCTCTGATAGTTCACTGAATATTTCCACTTTATCTGCATTAGCATCTGGACAGGTGTCGGGACAGGTCAGGACAGGTGTCGGGACAGGTGTTGGGACAGGTGTGGACAGGTCAGGACAGGTGTCGGGACAGGTCAGGACAGGTGTGGACAGGTGTCGGGACAGGTGTTGGGACAGGTCAGGACAGGTGTCGGGACAGGTGTGGACAGGTGTCGGGACAGGTCAGGACAGGTGTGGACAGGTCAGGACAGGTGTTGGGACAGGTGTGGACAGGTCAGGACAGGTGTTGGGACAGGTCAGGACAGGTCAGGACAGGTGTGGACAGATGGGACAGGTCAGGACAGGTGTTGGGACAGGTCAGGACAGGTCGGGAAAGGTGTGGACAGGTCAGGACAGGTGTCGGGGCAGGTCAGGACAGGTCGGGACAGGTCGGGACAGGTCAGGACAGATGGGACAGGTCAGGACAGGTGTGGACAGGTGTCGGGACAGGTGTTGGGACAGGTCAGGACAGGTGTGGACAGGTGTCGGGACAGGTGTTGGACAGGTCAGGACAGGTCGGGACAGGTCAGGACAGGTGTGGACAGGTCAGGACAGGTGTTGGGACAGGTGTGGACAGGTCAGGACAGGTGTTGGGACAGGTCAGGACAGGTCAGGACAGGTGTGGACAGATGGGACAGGTCAGGACAGGTGTTGGGACAGGTCAGGACAGGTCGGGACAGGTCGGGACAGGTCAGGACAGGTCGGGAAAGGTGTGGACAGGTCAGGACAGGTGTCGGGACAGGTCAGGACAGGTGTGGACAGGCTCACCATGGCTTTACACCAGAGACACCTCCAGTCCTGCAGCCGGAGGACGCTGCCGCAGGTCTTATCACAGACGTAGCACTTTGCTGAGACGGGGAGGTTTCCCTCCAGCCACTGATGAGGCATCGACACCTGGGGGGGGGGGGGGCACAGGTCAGAGGTCAGCAGGCATCAGCAGGACATGCTGACGGGGACGTCTGAGTCTCACCCCGTCCTCGTCCTCGATGATGTCCCTGCCGATGGAGGCCAGCGTGGTCCACTTACAGTTGTTGGTGGCTCTGACGGCGCAGCGCTTGTGAGCCTTAAACTTACACACTGAAAGGAGGAGGTCACCGTGATATTTATCAGGAAATGACCTCAGCGAGGCTCAGTGGCACGCGTGGTGCACGTGGTGCACGGGGTGCACGTGGTGCAGAGGTCAAAGGTCAATACAGCTCTGCTCAATGACACAATAAAACAGCTTTAAAGGACTTCAGCTCAGTCAAGGTGACCCTGACTGTGGTGCCGCCCGTGACCCGCTGGAGTGTGTGTGTGTGTGTGTGTGTGTGTGTGTGTGACTGGTGTGCGCACCTTCACAGGACAGCCCGTGTGACGTCACCCCCGACAACGCCTCTCGGCACACGTTGCAGTAGGTGGGTCTGGCGTGGGAGCAGGCGTACCAGTTGTGCATCCCGCTGAAGTGGTCCATGCTGTACTGGGTGGACTGGGACAGACGGCAACAGAGTCAGCGGTTCTGGGACAGCTGCGCACGTGGGTCGCACTGCTGGGAACCCACCTCGTAGTTCTGCCGGTTCTGGACACTCCGCAGCGCTGCCATCCACTCCTCCATCTCCTTCCTGTTGTCGGCGCACAGGATCAGATGTCGGCAGGGGGTGATGACCTGACGCACACGGGCAGAAAATGGGCAACTCTGTGTGCACACGACAGTTGTGGTGATCGAGTGTGTGTGTGAGTGTGTGAGTGTGTGTGTGTGTGTGAGTGAGTGTGTGGTGTGAGTGTGTGTGAGTGAGTGTGTGAGTGTGTGTGTGAGTGTGTGTGAGTGTGTGTGTGTGTGTGAGTGAGTGTGTGAGTGTGTGTGTGAGTGTGTGTGTGTGTGTGAGTGAGTGTGTGTGTGAGTGTGTGTGTGAGTGTGTGTGTGTGAGTGAGTGTGTGAGTGTGTGTGTGTGTGTGAGTGAGTGTGTGAGTGTGTGTGTGAGGTGTGAGTGTGTGTGAGTGTGTGTGTGAGTGTGGCTGATCTGGATACACATCCTGTGTAACCTGTGTTGTTACAGTCGACATGGGGACTGATGTCATTTCCTGTTGTGCTGCGACACAAAGAGGTATCTGTTCACACACACACACTCACTCACACACACACACACACACTCACTCACACTCACACACACACACTCACACACACACACACACTCACACACACACACACCACACTCACACACACACTCACACACACTCACTCACACTCACACACACACACACACAACACACACACACACACCACACTCACACACACTCACACACTCACACACTCACACACACACTCACACACCACACTCACACACACACACATACACACTCACACACACACACTCTCACACACACTCACACACACACAGTCACACACACACTCACACACACACACACTCACACACACACACTCACACACACTCACACACACTCACACACTCACACTCACACACACACAGGGGGGAGATGATATTTATAGCTGATGCAGCTTGAACCCTGTGACTGAAAACATCCACAGAGACGACTGAGACCAATTTTGAGTGAAAACCGCAAACGTCTGACTTCCTGTTAGCTGCTCGCTAGTGCTAGCAATCGTCAACGTGTCATAAAAACGGAAATATTTTTGTAAAGGCCCTATATTTATCTTACGGAGAACAAAGCTACATTTGTGCAAAGACCAAAGCGGATGCTTAACGATGCTTAAAAAAAGAATGATTTGACATTTTCCCAAAGATGTGACGGAGGCACGAGGAGAAGCGGAGGATCGTGTGACGGTCCGATCCATCTATTGGCCTTCACACCAGCTAACCCACCAGCTAACCAGCTAACCCACCAGCTAACCCACCAGTTAACCAGCTAACCAGCTAACCCACCAGCTAACCAGCTAACCCACCAGCTAACCAGCTCACCCACCAGCTAACCAGCTAACCAGCTCACCCACCAGCTAACCAGCTCACCACCAGCTAACCCACCAGCTAACCAGCTAACCAGCTCACCCACCAGCTAACCAGCTCACCCACCAGCTAACCAGCTCACCCACCAGCTAACCCACCAGCTAACCAGCTAACCAGCTCACCCACCAGCTAACCAGTTCACCCACCAGCTAACCAGCTAACCCACCAGCTAACCAGCTAACCAGCTACCCACCAGCTAACCAGCTCACCCACCAGCTAACCCACCAGCTAACCAGCTAACCAGCTCACCCACCAGCTAACCAGCTAACCCACCAGCTAACCAGCTAACCAGCTAACCCACCAGCTAACCAGCTAACCCACCAGCTAACCAGCTCACCCACCAGCTAACCCACCAGCTACGGCTGTATAGTGGCTCTGCAGAGTCCAGAGGTGAACAAAGGCTGGAGAACCTTTGGATCAGAACCTGTCTAACGTCTGCAGGATCAGGTCAGCTTCCTGGGGTCTCCCCACACCGCCATGGATCCAGTGGACTGACTGTGCAGATGACCTTTGACCTCATCTGTCAGGAGCTGTGAGCGGTCTCCAGAGGTCCATTACCTGACCCGGTTCAGACCAAAAGAAGCCAGCTTGTGTAAACCTCCAGAGGCGGGTGTGCTTCTCTCCCCCTGCCTACTTCCTGTCTGTGTCCATGGCGACCCCCAACAGAGGGGGGGTCACCGACAGCCCCCCCACAGAGATGACAGGGTAACTGGACCAGAACCATCCGCCGCCACCGTGTGCAGCTGATGGAACGTTTGTTTCTGGGGTTCAGCCGAGCGGACCCTCGCGTGAGGAAGGGGTAATAACACAGTAATAAATACTGCTGGGGCGGGGTAACTAATGGGGTAACTAACAGGGTAACTAACGGGGTAACTAACGGGGTAACTAACAGGGTAACTAACGGGGTAACTAACGGGGTAACTAACAGGGTAACTAACGGGGTAACTAACGGGGTAACTAACGGGGTAACTAACGGGGTAACTAACGGGGTAAATAACAGGGTAACTAACAGGGTAACTAACGGGTAACTAACGGGGTAACTAACGGGTAACTAACGGGGTAACTAACGGGGGGGACGGGGTAAATAACAGGGTAACTAACAGGGTAACTAACAGGGTAACTAACGGGGAAATAACAGGGTAACTAACAGGGTAACTAACGGGGTAACTAACAGGGTAACTAACACAGGGTAACTAACGGGGTAACTAACGGGGTAACTAACGGGGTAACTAACAGGGTAACTAACGGGGTAACTAACAGGGTAACTAACAGGGTAACTAACGGGGTAACTATCGGGGTAACTAACGGTGTAACTAACAGGGTAACTAACAGGGTAACTAACGGGGTAACTAACGGGGTAACTAACAGGGTAACTAACAGGGTAACTAACGGGGTAACTAACGGGGTAACTAACGGGGTAACTAACAGGGTAAATAACAGGGACTAACAGGGTAACTAACAGGGTAACTAACGGGGTAAATAACGGGGTAAGGGTAACTAACAGGGTAACTAACGGGTAACTAACAGGGTAACTAACAGGGTAACTAACAGGGTAACTAACAGGGTAACTAACGGGGTAACTACCGGGGTAACTAACAGGTAACTAAGGGGTAACTAACGGGGTAACTACGGACGGGGTAACTAACAGGGTAACTAACGGGGAACTAACGGGGTAACTAACGGGGTAACTAACAGGGTAACTAACAGGGTAACTAACGGGGTAAATAACAGGGTAACTAACGGGGTAACTAACGGGGTAACTAACGGGGTAACTAACGGGGTAACTAACAGGGTAAATAACAGGGTAACTAACAGGGTAACTAACAGGGTAACTAACGGGGTAAATACAGGGTAACTAACAGGGTAACTAACGGGGTAACTAACAGGGGTAACTAACAGGGTAACAAGGGGTAACTAACGGGGTAACTAACGGGGTAACTAACAGGGTAACTAACGGGGTAACTAACAGGGTAACTACAGGGGGTAAATAACGGGGTAACTGGGTAACTAACGGGGTAACTAACAGGGTAATAACAGGGTAACTAACGGGGTAACTAACGGTGGTAACTAACAGGGTAACTAACAGGGTAACTAACGGGGTAACTAACGGGGTAACTAACGGGGTAACTAACAGGGTAAATACAGGGAACTAACAGGGTAACTAACAGGGTAACTAACGGGGTAAATAACGGGGTAACTAACAGGGACCAGGGTAACTAACGGGGTAACTAACAGGGTAACTAACAGGGTAACTAACAGGGTAACTAACGGGGTAACTAACACGGGTAACTAACGGGGTAACTAACAGGGTAACTAACGGGGGGGTAACTAACAGGGTAACTAACAGGGTAACTAACAGGGTAACTAACGGGGTAAATACGGGGTAACTAACAGGGTAACTAACAGGGTAACTAACGGGGTAACTAACGGGGTAACTAACAGGGTAACTAACAGGGTAACTAACAGGGTAACTAACGGGGTAACTAACAGGGTAACTAACGGGGTAAATAACGGGGTAACTAACAGGGTAACTAACAGGGTAAATAACAGGGTAACTAACAGGGGTAACTAACGGGGTAACTAACAGGGTAACTAACGGGGGGGTAACTAACAGGGTAACTAACGGGGTAACTAACAGGGTAACTAACAGGGTAACTAACGGGGTAACTAACGGGGTAACTAACAGGGTAACTAACGGGGTAAATAACAGGGTAACTAACAGGGTAACTAAGGGGTAACTAACAGGGTAAATAACCCAACAGCGTGCTCCCATCTTCACAGCATCACCGTGGTAACGATGCAACAGTCAACCTACAAAGGAAGTGGGCGGGGCCTCACCGTGAAGCTGTTGTTGACGTTCTTGGTGCTGGACTCGGCCACGCTGGCGTCGGTCAGGTCCACTTCATCAAAGATGATGGACTAAACAGGAGACACACAGGTGAACGTGGGGAAACACCCCCTCAGGGCGGCCGCGGCAATAAATGAGCGCGTCACATGATCACCTGGTCACGTGATCACCTGGTCACATGGTCACATGATCACCTGGTCACATGATCACATGATCACCTGGTCACATGATCACCTTAGAGGTCTGAGCGTAGTACAGAGTTCTTCCTCTCAGTTTGAAGTATCGTCGTTTCCACCGCTGGAACGAGTTGGTCTGTTTCAACAGATTCCCCTCCTTCAGCACCGTCTGGCACACGCACGTGCACGCACGCGCACGCACACACACACACACACACACACACACACACACACACACACACATTATTTCACCTGTGCTGTCAAACTATTAAACGTGTTAATCAGATTAGTCACAAAGTTTCTGTGGATTAATCACAATGAAATATTCATTTTAATCTAAATTAATTGCATTTCACTGCGCCAGACCCAGACCCAGACCCAGACCCAGACCAGACCCAGACCCAGACCCAGACCCGGGTGGGGGTCCAGCACCCTCAGACGTGCCGGTGCTCCAGAGAGTGGAGATGTGCCTCCACCACTGAAGACGGACGATTGATTTCTGATGTCTAGTTCATCTAACGCTGCCTTAACAACCCAGAACCATGGTTCTGGTTCTGGTGCTGCTGGGGCTGGTGCTGCTGGTGGTGCCAGCTCGCAGACATGAGACACTTGGCCCCCAGGGGTCCAAAGAAGGCGGGTCAGAAGGCCAGGAAGTGGAGTTTGGCGTGGCCGTAATGGCGCTCTGCTCACGCCCGCTTCCTGTGGTGTTTCCGGAGCGGAGGAAACAGGCGCCGACGGGTCGTCGTGTTGCTCCTCATTCCAAAGGTTCTGTTCTGCGTGTGACCCGGTGTCCTGGGGCGTTTTCCTGCTGGGGGGGCGCCGGCTAAACTGGGACCCATCTGAAGGAACGGGCCAGAGGTTCTGACACGGCCAGAGGTTCTAACACAGCCAGAGGTTCTAACACAGCCAGAGGTTCTGACACGGCCAGAGGTTCTGACATTGCCAGAGGTTCTGACACGGCCAGAGGTTCTAACACAGCCAGAGGTTCTGACACAGCCAGAGGTTCTGACACGGCCAGAGGTTCTGACACGGCCAGAGGTTCTAACACAGCCAGAGGTTCTAACACAGCCAGAGGTCTGACCAGGCCAGAGGTTCTGACACAGCCAGAGGTTCTAACACAGCCAGAGGTTCTGACACGGCCAGAGGTTCTGACCAGGCCAGAGGTTCTAACACAGCCAGAGGTTCTAACACAGCCAGAGGTTCTGACACAGCCAGAGGTTCTGACACGGCCAGAGGTTCTGACACGGCCAGAGGTTCTAACACAGCCAGAGGTTCTAACACAGCCAGAGGTTCTGACCAGGCCAGAGGTTCTGACACAGCCAGAGGTTCTAACACAGCCAGAGGTTCTGACCAGGCCAGAGGTTCTAACACAGCCAGAGGTTCTAACACAGCCAGAGGTTCTGACCAGGCCAGAGGTTCTGACACAGCCAGAGGTTCTAACACAGCCAGAGTTCTGACACACGGCCAGAGGTTCTGACCAGGCCAGAGGTTCTAACACAGCCAGAGGTTCTGACCAGGCCAGAGGTTCTGACACAGCCAGAGGTTCTGACATTGCCAGAGGTTCTGACATTGCCAGAGGTTCTGACCAGGCCAGAGGTTCTGACACAGCCAGAGGTTCTGACACTGCCAGAGGTTCTGACACAGCCAGAGGTTCTGACCAGGCCAGAGGTTCTGACACAGCCAGAGGTTCTAACACAGCCAGAGGTTCTGACACGGCCAGAGGTTCTAACCAGGCCAGAGGTTCTGACACAGACCGGAGGGCAGGAGGATGTTGTCTGGTGTTTGGCCTTTCGGCACCATTGTTCCGGGTGTTTCCTGAGTACAGGAATAACTCGCTGTCCCGCATGATTCCGTGCGTGATGGTGACTCACTGTCCCGAAACAGCAGCTCTAAATCGGACCTTTTGGTCCCCGGCCAGAGCCACGTCCGCGCCGGGCTGGCGCTGCCTCCCGGGCCCAGAAACTGACAGTTATGGAGATTAATCTGGCATCAACCCGCAATATTATTAACACCTCATTAAGGAAACGGACACGAGAGATGAACAGCGGTTCGAGGAGCCGCTCGATCGGTACCTCGATGAATTCGAACTTTAGCCCGTTTGTCTCCAGCAGCGGATTTATTCCGGAAGGCGAGTCGAGCGTTTCCGGGAAAGGCGGCCGCTGCAGCGGAGCCCCCGCAGGAAAGAGCGGGGCTCCGCGCCGGGCCTCCCGCTTAGCATTAGCCTCCCGGTTAGCATTAGCCTCCGGACGCGGTTCAGCCCACATAACGGGCTCGATGAGCGGACAGCAACACCGACACGATTGCTCCATTCGTCTATTAATGGTGACGGAGGCGTTTATGGGAGCGACGTTTCCCATTAACACGAGAGTTCATCTTCGTTATTATTGTGAATTTAGTGTGAAAGGAGCCGCTGGGCCCGCACAGAACACCTACCTTCGAACCCAGCCGCGATGTCAAGAACCTAATTCAAATGAAGACGAATTCAAATCGTAAGTTCTTGTGTTGGAGGTCCAAACCCCCCCCAATTCTAACTGTAGCTGCGCATCATCCGGGATTTCCGTGGAAGTGAGGACACCGTCAGACAACGGGAGATGGAGGCAAAGGAGCCCCCCTCAGCCGATGACGGCGATCAACCCGGGGGTGGGCCGGGGGCCGGGGGCCGAATCACACCGGACATGTCATTAGATGTTAAACAACCACTCGGTCACACGCTGCAATAGTTAACGGAGGGGTTCGGGTATTGGACTCGGCCCATTCCCCCACAGGAGCCGGTCCTGGGAGATCGGAACGGCCCCCCACCCCCTAAATGAAAACACTGACCACATCGCTTCCGCCCGTGGGAACAGCATTTCCAGCGCTCGTTACCTTGCTGCGGATCTGACCAGACGTGGACACCTTTCGGATCAGTTTCTGAGGGGTTCCGGGCTCCTGCTCGGGCTCACTATCCGAGGACTCTTCCAGGCACCGGGCTGCGGCAGACTCCGGTCCCCCTGCCTCCGCCATCCTGCCATCAGATTCCCGGTGAGGTTCGGGGGAGCGAGCACCTCCAAGCGGCACAGGATGGGCCAAATCCAGCCCGTAGCACGAGCGCTCACTGCCCCCTGGTGGACGCTGCTGGTACTGCACCAGCCAGGCGCGCACGCGCGAACTTGGGCCATAAACGACAAACTTTATACAATTATAGATGCCATTTTGTGGGTTTGCGTCACATATTGGGCACTCGTTAAGTCTTTAAGTTTAAACGTAACCGTTTTTGTAGATGCATTCATGGGATGAATTTACATCGGGACACCTTAACTTTGCTGGACTTCCTGCCAGGCTCGCGCACAGAAACACAGGCGCGCGCCGATGTCAGCCATTGGCGGCGCCCCGCGGCTTCTCAAACCGTCCTCCCCATCGCCACCACCAGGCGTCGCTAGATCGGTGCCCGGACTTTGTTCCATCTGAGCTTCGGCTCGCTGACGCTCCTTGGGTCCGTTACAGCCACGGTGGCTCCGCACACGCGACAAACAGCGCTGTCATTGCCATTCACGCACACATTCACGCACAGATCAGCTGCCTCCCACCGGTCTTTAGAGCGCTTTTGCTGTGAGGCGTCGACGCGCTAATAATTCTGGGACTTGTAGTCCGAGCCAGAGGCTGTGGCCAGCTGTAGGATTGGACATGATCACGTCCCTCCACAGCCAACGCGACGTCTGTGGTTGTGCTGACAGGACTGACACACGTCTGTGGTTGTGCTGACAGGACTGACACACGTCTGTGGTTGTGCTGACAGGACTGACACACGTCTGTGGCCGTGCAGGTGTGCTTGTGCCGCGCACACACGCACAAACCCTCCCTCCCTCACTTATGGGCTGGGATGGATGATCGATTTGTTGTCTACAGACGTGGAGGTGTTATGATGTGAAGGTGGACTGAACTCTGCAGGACCGACGGGATGACGTCACAGCCCGCAGTGGAACGTCACGCGTTGGAAGGCGCGAGCTGGGGGCCCCCGGGAGAGTCCGGCCACAGTCGGAACTCGCGCCGCTGCAGGATGAGGTGGGTCACCGCCAGCGAATCAGCACCACTGGTCCATTGTGAGGAACTTTCTGGAGCTTCTCTCTCCCGCAGGTTGTTTCTGCTCCTTTTCATCCCGCCGCTGGTTCGTGCGCGAGTGGTGTCCCGCTCCGCGATGTTTGGCGTCGTGCAGTCGCCCAACTTCCGGAGCCGTATCCCCGCGAGGCGCGGCTGCGCTGGAACATCAGCGTGCCCGAGGGCTTCAGGGTCGCGCTCTCGTTCAGCCGCTTCGACCTGGAACCGTCCTACCTGTGCGAGTACGACTCCGTGCAGGTGAGATGCGGAGCCTCTTCCGGGGGTGCACACCTGCACAGTTATCGGTCAGAAAGGTCCCTCATGTCGAGTTAAGTTTTCCTGTGACGCGCGCACACACGCACGCAGCTCTCCGGGTGACAGCATTGGAACAGGAATGAACTTGTGCGCGTCCGTTTGCGTGTTTGTGTGAATGAACTTTAGTGTAAACTGCCTGTCAGCTGAGCCTCTGCAGCGCGGTTCTTATCTATTTCTTATCAATCGGAGCTACACGTCATGCTGGGAAATGTTTAATCACTCATTACCCCCCAGAGACCCCCCAGAGACACACCAAAGACCCCCCCAGAGACCCCCCAGAGACCCACCAGAGACCCCCCCAGAGACACACCAAAGACCCCCCAGAGACCACCAGAGACCCCCCCAGAGGACCCCCCAGAGACACACCAAAGACCCCCCAGAGACACACCAAAGACCCCCCAGAGACCCACCAGAGACCCACCAGAGACCCAACAGAGACACACCAAAGACCCCCCAGAGACACACCAAAGACCCCCCAGAGACCCACCAGAGACCCCCCAGAGACCCCCCAGAGACCACCAGAGACCCCCCAGAGACCCACCAGAGACCCCCCAGAGACCCACCAGAGACCACCAGAGACCCCCCAGAGACCCACCAGAGACCCACCAGACCCCCCAGAGACCCCCCAGAGACCACCAGAGACCCCCCAGAGACCACCAGAGACCCACCAGACCCCCCAGAGACCACCAGAGACCCCCCAGAGACCCACCAGAGACCCCCCAAAGACCCCCCAGAGACCCCCCAGAGACCCCCCAGAGACCCACCAAGACCCCCCCAGAGACCCACCAAAGACCCCCCAGAGACCCCCCCAGAGACCACCAGAGACCCCCCAGAGACCCACCAGAGACCCCCCAGAGACCCACCAGAGACCCACCAGAGACCCCCCAGAGACCCCCCAGAGACCACCAGAGACCCCCCAGAGACCACCAGAGACCCCCCAGAGACCCCCCAGAGACCACCAGAGACCCCCCAGAGAGACCCACCAGAGACACACCAGAGACCCACCAGAGACCCCCCAGAGACCCACCAGAGACCCCCCAGAGACCACCAGAGACACACCAGAGACCACCAGAGACCCCCCAGAGACCACCAGAGACACACCAGAGACCCCCCAGAGACACACCAGAGACCACCAGAGACCCCCCCCAGACCCACCAGAGACCCCCCAGAGACCCACCAGAGACACACCAAAGACCCACCAAAGACCCCCCAGAGACCCACCAGAGACCCCCCAGAGACCCACCAGAGACACACCAGAGACCCACCAGAGACCCCCCAGAGACCCCCCAAAGACCCACCAGAGACC